>NW_028277844.1:0-153778 GCF_059751315.1 Micrasema longulum
GTTGTAAAACGATTTAATTATATTTGACACGTGTATATTTGGTTAGTCATATTTTATCAAAAGTAATTTGATTATTAGAATATTCGAATACACATTTGCACTCCGAAATCTCTTATACATCCTCGATACAAGAAATAAATAATAATAATAATAAATTTATCAATTTTTGTAGCACCGTTTTCGTGAGTAATCACTTCAATCATTATACTTCATTTTAAAAAACAAGATAAGGTCTATCTGCAGGCTAACTCCTAATAACTATTAACCTAGAGACCAATTTTACAAATCATGTAATACCTACACGTAATATTTTTGTACTACTTAAAATTATTTACATAAAAAGAGTAGTACTTTTCAAGTCAGGAAACGATTTCACAAATAAACGAGACATCTTAATTCATTTAATAAATAAACACTTTTATATTAATATTAATTGATCACAAGACGATTCAGATGCGAATGATAAAATAGCGAAATAAAAATTACTCAGAATAACCTTTTAATGTTCAATGCCATTTTGTTAATTTACGAATTAATCACGAGTTTATTATTTATGCAAATTGTGTACCAAAGATGCAACATTTGGGGTAATATTAATATTTATGAATTATCATTCGCATTATATTATCCGGATTTTAAAATGTGATCGAGACACCAGTTGAATCTCAATGTAATATTTTTTTTAATAAAATATTTCATTCACACTATACAATAAAAAAACCTTTTTTAAACGTTTAAATTGTTTTGTGGTTAAAGCGGTCGGTATTAAAAAATGCGTATCATTACTCTAACTCTCAACAACTATTTAAACGCTCCTCGGTCGGACACGCTCGCTAGGTTACGTAACATTATTACTATTAGTGATACATCCATATTTTATAAATAAAACTACTGCGCCGAAATTCACTCATTAAAAAATAAGAATTTAGAGACTTTGTATACATTTTTATTTATTCTTTCATGGGATCCCTTCTGCTATAATTCTTCCTCTACCAGATCCACATTTTACATCAAAACGGTTGGGACTAAAACTTTATTTAGGACTCTCGCTTCGATTGACATACATATTTCATTAGTTCTATGGGACCGCGATGCTACAAGTAGTTGCCTCGAGTGATTGTTGAATCTTCCAAAAATAAATTCTCAGAATTGAAAGAGACGCTCTTAAGAATCGGAAAAAGTCAGCTAGAAGCTGGAAGAGATCATTAAAATCTAATGCTGACTTCAAAAGTCAAGTTTTTTGCGTTTTTTCCTCAACTTACTTTTTTTTTCATCTGTACATTTAGTTTTGAAATTTCGAATTTAGATTTTTAGGTGCTCATTGTTTTTATTGACTTTATTTATTATTTTTGTATTTTATATTAGGTATTCGTTTTTAATTTCATATTAATTACGTATTTAAGTATTTTAAACAAACCATCACGCCGTTTCCTCTTAGGGGTAGGCAGAGATGATAGAATTCTTTTGCATACAGACCCCGCTTCCTCTACATTCATACATCTTCTCATGCACGCACACCGATTATTCCTACTCTTGACATGTCCATCTTCAAGTATTTGATGGACTTGATCGTGTCATGTCTTTTTCGGTCTTCCTCGTTTTCTGCATCCATCAACGTTCGCATCGTAGATCCTTTTAGCTGTTCTTTTACTGTCCATTCGCTCTACCTGTCCAAACCAACGCAGCATCCCTTTCTTGATTCTATCGATAATGCATGTCTCAGTCTTACATAGTTCACGGATCTCGACATTCGTGCACTTATACATCGTTTAACCACAAGTCTGCCTGAGAGACTGCATTGCAACAGCAATTAAACCTACTTTCATCATTATTTTGCACCAAGTTAGTATTTTTTTATCTTTATTAGGGCCTACTACCAAAACTTGATAACATCGGCCAAAAACAAGTTACATTTATAAACATAAAAAAACATAAACAGACAGGAATAACAATATACATACAAACAAAAGACAAGAAAAATATAAGTACAAGAATAACATCAAAATATCAATTGTAATAATAAACACATGTAAAAATTTCAACATAAATTGAAATAGGCACTAACAGAAAAACCCACCAAAACCTGATAGTGCCTATTTAACAGAAAATAGAAACTTACAGTAAAATTAGAAGGAAGATAGAACTTAATAACTAGAAAAATTACAACAGAATAATAAAACTATTAACAAACTTAATCTTATATTAATAATGAATTATAACTATTAAAATTAAAATTAAAAATTAACCATCGGAAGTAATAATGACAAAATATTTTACATAAACCTAAAAATGAAAGATAAATTAATTAAAAAAAATAAAGAATTAATTTAAACATAATTATTTTAATGACACATTTATTACAAATCATAGTAGGGAACAGTTTGAACTTAAAAAAATATAAACAGAATTGATCAATAAACAATTTGTACAAGAAAAAAAATGAGATAAATGAATTGGAAAGGTTATAAAAAACATAAGTAAAATATCAAATATTTTTTTCCTCCCAGTCATTAAAGGACATCTTAAGAGTATTACTTTCGTAATTTCTAAATTTTAATTATTCTATTTTCAAATATTTATTATTATTATAAACCGTTTTTTTATGTGGCTTTAGAACGGGAATTTATGTATCTATTGAAACTGCTTAGAATATTTCCTTGCAAAAAAAAAATAGCGTGGAGAGCACATATATATTTTTTTTGCAAGTGTGTGTTATAATTATTTTTATTTTATTTTTCTAAGCCAATATACGCCTCATTTTTGTACAAAAACTCAGTAATAATTTTAAATCTACATTATTATTATTAACATCCACCAGATACAATGTTTCAGGGCCGGACCTCGAAACATCAGAGGAACATTCATCAATGTAGAAAAAAAAATCCTTGTCAATTTGTATCAAAAACTCATTTTTCGAAAAAATTGAGACAATCCTTAATGTCACGGACTAGCATTCCTTCAACAAAGCATAAATCTTGTTACAAATCATTTTCTTGTATCGAGTACAACAGTCTACCGGTGTCCTATTGAATATGAAAAAATTGCAATACAAATTATAAAATCACTACTTACGCAGAATTTTTGTCTCGAGTGATTGTTTTACCTCGGATACATTATTACCGTGTTTAATTTCATGTCTTGCTTTCATTACATAGCATTGTACGCTTTACTTATAAACCTGGTATAAAGTTAAGCCTAGGCGTAGTGATAAAATAAAAATGGGAATACCATTCTTATTCTTCACTATATTAAGGATTGTATCACCATCCATATCCTGCATCTATGCCTTGGGGTATCTTCATTCCTGGCTTATAATTCAGGCTTTATATGTACACATAACTTTCTATAGTATTTCAGTTTAATGTTCACAGTAGTTCTTATAACTTAATTATTACTGTACCTTTATCTAACCGTTTTTCTGTAGAAATAAAATAATAAAAATTGTATTACTTAACAATAAATTTTGAAACAGCAAATAAAAAAAACAACAATTTTAACATTTATTTTCACACCAAACATTGATATCATGTGAAAAATAATATTAATAATCCCTTTATTTACTTTTGTTTATTCGTACCAAGGTACATATTACCAAGAAATAATAATGTTACCTAAACTTCGTGAGGCCAAGAGCCCTGTGTCGAGTTGAGACACAACGTAATGGAAATTTTACTGAAGTTAATTAACTCCTGAATATTTAGTCGTCGTTTGTAGAAACATTAGAATTAATTTTATTTTTGATATACTATAACAGAGAAGCTTAGCATTTTATAGAAGAGAATAAAGAAGTCTAGGCATTTATATGGCGTATGACCTGCTTTTAGCTAGGTTGAGTGGCAAGGGAGTTGAATCCAACAAAGCCTACAAAGTTTGGATAGACTCAAAATGTTGTTGAATATTATCTTTATTCATAAAACATTCCAAGTCCGTTGGTGAAAATTCTCGGTTGATGTTCATTATAATTGCTGTAGAAATAAAATTCAAATGATACTTAAATCCTCGTAGTCACGAAAGCGATGAAACCGGTCACGGGTTGTTTTAAATTTGTGGATTTAGGTATCACTCTTTTATTTTTTATTTTAATTTTAAATTACCCTTTTTTTTTAAATTTGTTGCAATAGGGGGAAAACATTTTTGAGGGGGGAATTCGGAAATCTAGGCGTTAACAGGGCTTGTGACCTGTCATTTATTTATTTATTTATTGTGGGTAACTTATATAGCGCCATTTTCGTAATAAAATACCTCAAGGGCGCTTTACATGGTGATTCTATTGTTAAGTTAATTTAATTGAAGCTTTTAAATTTGTAATTTAATTAAAATAATTTATTTTGTTGTCACGTGCTACGGATTTATTCAAATGATTTAGAGAACAAGTGGGTTTTAAGTTTTTTCCGAAACATCACTTCCCTTTACAGCCTCGCACCTCTGCTGGGAGAGCATTCCATGCCATAGGGCCTGCGACCGCAAATGCGCGCTCACCAAATTTAGTGCGCCGTTTGCGTAGAGGTATAATAACTTTTCCTCTCGCCGAAGACGCAGCTGATCTAAGCGTGAGACGCCTGTCAGCTAGTTCATCTGGAATGCATAGTTCCCTTAGATATTCCGGAGCCGAGTTGTGCAGTGACTTATACATAAGCCAACAGAGCTTGTATTCGACCCTCTGTGGAAAACGTAGCCAGTGTAGTTCCCGAAGTAGTGGAGTGATATGACTGAACTTAGAGATTCCGAAAATAAGTCTCGCTGCGGCATCCAATACAGATTGTAGGCGAGTCATTTTGTTCATTGGTAGACCTGCATAGATACCATTACAATAATCGACTCTAGACACTACAAACGCATTTATTAATTGACGGGCGGCATCAACCGGCAAATTTTTGCGTATGTATTTAATTTGTCTCAGCTGGTAGAAGCATGAACTTATCGTTCTACTAATTTGAGCGTCAAGAGATAGGTCAGAATTGAGTAAAACTCCCAGTAGTTTAACGGTGGGTAAAACGGTACTCCCTACATTGGGTAGAGCCGTATCCTGGATCAAATTCTGTCGTCTGGCTGAAGCCACCCACAGCTGTTCAGTTTGGTTGGTTTAATTACCCAATTTACTAACTGTGTAACATTCACCATTCTGCCTATGTTTAAACGTCCACATTTCCTTAAGTCTTTCATCTGTTGACTTTTTATCAAAGTTTGAAAATTTTATGTGCATTTTTAACGAGTTGTAAATAACTTACTTAACAAAAACGGGTAATGAGTTGGGGTAGAGGGGGGTTCGAACCTCCGACCTCTGAACCGCGAGTCCGCAACACGAGCCACGGGACCACAATTGTATTATTATTTAAGGTGATAACAAAAGCCGAAGTTTGATAATAATATGTTGATTATTTGTGTAAATGATTTCAATAACCAATTTATAACATTATCCGGGATTTCAATATCCGGAATTCTCTGTTTACAATCCTACAGTTGTACAAATCAATGTACGGAATGTTGTTTTTCTTTCTAGCGTCTTAATTTATATACTTTTTTTCCTACGATGTTTTATAATACTAAGCACATTAAATCACATGACTAGAGTTAAGATGCATTACCTTCATCACCAATCACATACGTTCAAGGTAATCATTTCAATAGTTTATAAGCCAATTTTAAAAGAACTTTAATTAAAGAAAAAACTTTGAGTACGCAAAAAAATAGGCAACTAACCACAGCCACGTGAAGGTCGCCTATCTTTTAGTAATGTATTTGAGTACTTAAAATTAATTCCATTATTTTTCAATAACAAAAATACATTTATTAAAATATATTATTGAATGTTTATTGGTAATGTTCAAATCATTGCAGACTTATGCTGAAATTCAACCAAGGAGACCAATATCTTACAGCGACGAAGGAAATAAACTTTGACAAATATTGAGTTTTCCTACTGACCTTTCTTTGTGGAACTGCATTTAAATTATAATTTATTTTTCTCTCTTTTATTTATGTTTTTTACCAGTGACCAAATAATTTCCTGACCGACATCTTAAGATGGTAATTTTTTAAAAATACTACTACTACTACTACTACCATCACGCCATTTCCCCGTAGGGGTAGGCAGAGAGAATGGACCGCCACACACGTCTATCCTGGCATACACTCCTAGCCTCTTCCACATTCATACATCTTGTCATACATGCCCTTCGGTTCTGTCTGTTTTTGACATGACCAGACTTAAGATTTTGGTTTATCTGATCATGCCACGTCTTCCTTGGTCGTCCTCGTCTAACGTTGCCGTTCATTTTTGCCATATATACTTGTTTTACCATTCTCTCGTCGTCCATTCGTTCTACGTGACCAAACCATCTCAGAGACCCTTTCTTAATCTTGTCAATTATACTTGTCTCAGATTTTTAAAAATAAAAGTGGAAAAAACTATTTACGTATTTTTGGTCTAATCCTTAGCGCGTTTGCTTAGTCATCATTCTCTCTCCGCACCAAATGGTACATTGGTACACCAATCACAGCATATCATGATCAATTTTTTTACATGAAAGTAAGGTGATCAGCCTTACGCATAACACCACGAGGCCGATAGCCGTTTACTTACTACGGGTTTAATTCCCTTCACGGTAAACGTAAATGATTTGTCTGGAAAAATTACACAAAAATATTTCGCGGTCCCTGTTTCATGCACCTGAAGCGTAAGACGTATCATCTTGCCTCTATGTAACAAAGAAATGACATAGATACGCTGCGGTTGGTGTACCAATTCAGTGGCCTATGCGGCATTAGCTGTGGAAAGAAAATGATGATAATGTGTGATATTTGAAGATTAAAACTTGTATATTGTGTAATTCATTATATTATGTGATAAACAATCGAAAATCAATGTAATTCGTCAACATTAATATGCACTGTGTACTACAAGATGATCACTGATTATTTTAAATATCCTCTGCATTTATTTTATTACAAAATCGGGTTGTGGTCCCGTAGTTAGTGTCTCGGACTTCGCGGTTCGAATCCCACTCCACCCCAACTTCCCATTTTCTAATAGTGAGCGTTTTACAATTCGTTGAAAATGGCCCTTACAATTAAAAAATTATCATATTACAACAGAGATGAAGAACATTTTAGATTAGGTTATAAAGAAGTCTAGGCATCTACAGGGCTTATGACCTGTCGTTGACTGGTTTCAGTGGCCACTTTACACACTGCGCAACATTCACCATTCTGCAAAGGATATAAGAAAAAGTCTTACAAAGTAAAAAAAAACAATAATAACAAAGGTATGCAAGAAAAAACAGTAAGCATATAAACAAAAATGCAAAGCTTATGAAATAAATTCTGTAAAGCAAACACAGTAAATAAAGTGTTACAGTAAGCAAAAAAGACAAATTTAAGTTAAATCCAGTGATGTGTGTAAAATGTGTTTTATTAGTATGTTTTAGTTTTTATGTTTACATGATTTTTGTGATAATTTTTGTATTTTTTTTTTGTATTAGAAACCCGCCGGTTATATTTTATTTACTATTAGTTTGGGGCGACCTCGATGTCGTTGACTTTTGTTATTAAATTTTAATGAATTAAATTATATTTAAAATAAAATCATTTAAAATTAAATATCTCCGTATTTCTCCAATTATAAATGGTAAATTAAACCAACCAACTACATATCTATCCAGAATTCTTTAAAGTTGTGGCCCGTGGTAGAGTTGCAGTCTTCATATCAGGGGTCTGAGGTTCGCTTATTTATTTTTATTTTCATCAAATTTAAAATTCTAGTTAATGTAATTTTTTTTTTTTTTAAATTACTTTTGAGAACAAACATTAAATTGCGTTATTCCAAGGCTGTTCAATGATCTCTCACAAACCACCATTAATATGAAAGATCTTCAATGAAAAAGAAAGAACTGAAGATTTATCTTCTAAATACTTTACAGTGTCTGTTAAACGGTAATAAATTAATATGTTAAATATAGATAAAAAAACGCAAAAAAACATGCCTTGCAAAAAAATAGTCCCACTGAAATATCTTTAAACTGAGTGGGTAACAAATTTAATATGTATTTTTTAAATATCAAATAAACGCTGTCCTGCAGTAA
Source organism: Micrasema longulum (assembly GCF_059751315.1). Lineage (NCBI taxonomy): Eukaryota > Metazoa > Arthropoda > Insecta > Trichoptera > Brachycentridae > Micrasema > Micrasema longulum. The sequence continues at coordinate 8,082 of NW_028277844.1, forward strand.
TGAGACGAAAAAAATTCTTCGGTAGCTCTTGTTTCTGAAAGTTTTATCAGTTAATTCCATAATAGGATCACGTTCATAATTTAATTCAGAGATAAAATTTATTAATTTTGAGGTTTTATGAAAGCTCTTAGGCAAAAAACATGCCTTTGGGATGTTTTCCCCTTTTTTCTTAGAAACTTAAATAATTTATATGATAACGTTATTACAAAATAATTTGTTTTTCAAAGTAGATACTTACAAAATAATTTTCTAATTCAAATTCATGATTAGTGATACATGAAATCTATTTTATCATCATCACTCCTTGTCGGAACCTCATGATGCATAGGGCACTGCATCGGTACAGCAATCGCAGCGTATCCTTAACATTGATTTAACATGATTAGTCTTAGACTTCAGGCACCAGTCCAGGGACAATGAAATATTCTAGTGTAAAAACACCCTTGTAAATAAATATTATATTTCAACCATGTCGGGAATCAAGACCGCTGCCTCTTTCATGGTGGGCAAATGCGCTACACCACGAAGCTGAAACTATTTATCTATTGTACTATTTTATCAGTCGATATTATTTTCATACGAGATCCATTTTCTTTAAACGAGATTTTTTCGTTCTGCGTCGTAACTGTATTTTTTATTTGGGATGTTTTCTTAATTTTTTATCGTTTTTTGATGTGAATTTCAATTATTGTAAATATAACACAAAATTAAACAATTTATCATCCTTTTTTTGTTTAATTAAAGCCACCATTTGATATAAATTCAATTTATTAATTCATTCAAAATTACACTCGTTTAGATATTCATGAACTTATTTAGACTTTTTGGGCTGTGCTCATGTTAACCTATAATAATTACGAAGAAAAAAAAACATAGTAAAATAAATTCAATTATAAGGACATGAGATGCAATATAATAACAATTCAGAAAAACAAAGTATAAATAAGAAAGAATATAACAATAAATAATAACATTACAACTATGATAACATAAATTATAATCAGATATAAATAATATAATAAAAGTTATAGATATTTACTCAAATACATAATCAAATATGCAAAATTAAAGAATTTAAATGAACATAATGTAATTCAAAAACATAATTGAAATGATAATTTTGAAATGGTTTATAGAGTAAGAAATTAAAGTAATAAATAATATGCCAAGTAGCAGCGATTACTAAATTAAATAATACAAAATTAAGTAATAAAAAAATATCAAAGTATTTAGACACATAGTAAGCAAATAAAAGTAAGAAAACTTTAAAAAGATTAACAATCTCTTCCCTATCGACGTGCAACAGCTAATTGCATTTTTTTTCTTAAACACATTGGCATTTGTGAAGGTCTTTATGGCTGCTGGAAGAAGATTAAAAATTTAGGAGGCAGGAAGGTAAAGATGCCTTGAGGTAGCTTTGAGCTTGCTTTGAGCGAGCTTATTATTTTTTTATGAATTATTTTTTGAATTATTTTACTTAAATAATTTGATACTAAAATATTTGTCCTTGAAAATATTTTTTCAAATGCGAAATATTTTTCTTTTTAAATTTGCTTGGATAAAATTATAAAACGTGTTTTTCACTTTTGAGAAATTTATATAAGAACATAATTTTTAAAGAGATAAAGCCCTTCAGTGCCTATTTGTTTCCATAAGTTTTATCAGTTAATTTAATTTTAATAGTATCTCGTTCATAATTTTAATCAGATTTAAAATTAATGCATTTTAAGGCTTTATCAATGCTTTAAGGCAAAAATCTCCTCCCTTACGTTTATTTTAAGAAATGGAACTAACTTTGATGAAAAGGTTATTGCGAAACAATTTGTTTTTCTATATGGGTACTTAAAAAATAATTTTATAATTAAAAATCATGATTGATGACTACGTGAAATCCATTTTATCAGACTGTATCGTGTATATATCATATTTTTTGTCTGTTTTTTTTTTGTTCTACGTCGTAAGTAAATGAAAATAAATATTTTTAGTTCATGGACATTTTCTTGAATATGGATGTTACATTCAAAACAAAACAATTAACTATTCTTATTTTGTTAAAAAAAACTACAATCTAAAATTATTTATTTCGATTCGATTGAATATAAAATTTTGGTATTAATAAATCGTTAATTGTTATTTCAACAGAGATCGAGATGGAATATTGAAGTCTAAACATTTACAGGACTTATATCATATGAATGTTTTTCAATATTATTGTGAATTGACATGATCAAATTAATTTATTAAAATAATTTGTTTATAGCCTTACCTGTAAGTACTCTCTATATTCTCGAAACTAGTAATTAAACTGATATAATAACAAAACGTTTAATGAAATGAATTTAGACTCACAACTTTTCAAAAGCTGGCTTAAGTTATCACTTTACGCGATGTGTAACATTCACCATTTTGGCAACATTAGAATATTTATGTATCTTTATTATTTATCGGTGGATTTTAAAAATTCAAATGCTTGAAATTAATATAAACCTATTTAAAGAAGGAAATATTGAAGTCTGTAAATATTAACGCTTATAACCTGTCTTTGAATAGTATACTTTAGATTAAACACTTTATAATATTCGGCATTCTGCCAATCTTCGAACATTCGTTTTTCGGTTATTATTTCATGGTTTTTCCTTAGCAGATTGTGTATTTTTTTATTTATTCAGACAAGTACATACGAGTATATTACGAGTATATGACACAGTTTTAAATAGTGTATTTTTCTCACAAAAATCCATAGTTAAAATAATACTCAAAGTCCCGATACTGACATCAACTGAAGAAGTATCCCAAAAATCACAACTTATGACACCAAAACAATAATACGCTAAAACAATACTCACTTATAGATTCAAAAACTACCCGCACTCTAATGAAAGACATAACCTCCATAATACATCACATACAAATAATATAATTATTAGATCCTTAACACATAGACAACTTAAAAAAATACAAACTAAAACCACACATTTTTATCGGCCAGGTTATCAAGGTAGACCAGCAAGAGTACTAACGTACTGACAATAGATGTTAAACGATGCGATCATACAGTGGACAATAGAAATACTCGTACTAACGATTGTGTACATGTTCGACCCTTTCAGCTCTGGTTTTCATTCGAATATACACGAATATTAAGATTTTTTTTCTCTCAGGCATACCGAAATTCGAAAAGCGATAAAATAGCTTTAACGAACTCAATTTTTTGTGAAAAAAAACAGCAAAAAATATATTAATTAAATTGTATCCGCAAAATTTTACATTTGTCACTCATAAATTAAAAATAAAGCAAAACTTTATTTGTGGCTAATCCGTAAGGTGCTTCCATCATAATTAATGAACTCTTCTGTAAAATTTTACATTTTTTGCGCTGTGAAAGTGTTTTTTTTTTACAAATGAAAACGTTGTATTAGAAAAAAGTGTTGGAAGAAATATGTTTCTGACAGTTATTGTTTCAATATCTGTTGGGCCCACTGCGCACTGCTATTGGTTGACGGTGTCGTCATTTTGGCTCGTCACGCTAGTACAATTGCGGAAAGTAATTTACAAGGCGTCGACTACTAAATCACGTTTCGTTAATTAACATCATTAATTGCAAAATCTGCTTAAAAAACATGAGCCCAACGAAGACTTTAAAGTTCTCAAGGTGCTATATGAGTGCGCACCATTCATGTTTGGGTACTTCCTCGACTACTTTTTAAAAAATGTCCCAAATTTCACCCGCGAACTGGAAGTGTGAATCATGCAAACTGCAGGACCCACGCTCTAGATCCTCGAGCCCTCATGTGATTGATTCTCATCCGGCGCCCGGCTGTCTTCGGTTTTTGAGGAAAGATTGGGTGAATCGGTGAAATCAATGTTCAAGAAATCAGTTGACTCTTGATAAATAAAAATAAATAAAAAGTAAAGAAAGTAATTTAAGATGACGTTAGCGCTGCAGTAGATTCATTTGCTTTTAAAATGAACAACAAAATTACAGAACTTGAAGGCAAACTTTTACAGTCCCGGGTACGTATCGCCAATCTGAAAAACTAAATCGGTGGTCGTAAACAGTGACTTTGAGTAAATAATCTAGAGAGATCCGGAGTTCCGGAACTGAGCAATGATTCACCTCTGATATCCTGATGAGGGTTGCTAAGCTCGCTGGAGTGTCTCTGAAGCCCAATGATATCGAGTTTGCATATCGCGTGCAATCTTTTATACCAGAGGCTGGACGTCCAAAAACCATAACTGCCAAATTAAAAAATTGTCAGCTCAAAGAGAATATTTTATCTGGTATTCAAAAACACAAAAAAATATCATCGGCGAACTTTGTCCTACACGGTGTGCCTAGGAAGATTTTTGTTCACGAGCATCTGACTCCATTAAATAAGAAACTTTTTAAAAACTGTAAATTGTTGTGTAATTCTTTAAAGTTCAATTATATATGGGTGAGAAACTGTGACATTAATATGAGAAAATCCTACGGTTCACCACGAATCCATATTAGAAACGAATCGGATTTTCTAAAACAAAAATTATCGAAACTCGCCGTATAGTATTATACTCGTATTATATTTATCACTATTTTATCTTGTTTTTAATATTTAATTTTACAAACAAGAAATCAAATATTCTATCTTTCACACTATTTTATTGTCAGAAAACTGAATTTTCAGAGTGTACAATCATTTGCACACTTGTTCTGCACACACTTGCACATTCTACCGCACACAATTTTATTATCAAAAAATCAAATATTCTATATTTTACATTATTTTATTGTCAGTAGACTGAATCTTCATAGTAATGCCCGAATGTTAAGGAGTTTATTCATATTATTTATGGAATTATCTAAAGGTATGTATTTTTCTCAGTTATGTTATTTATTTATTTATTTATTATTTATTTATTATATATACGGCCTAAGCTTATTAAAACTGTAACATGAAGAAACATAAATGCCAGAAAGTGAACAAAAAGAACATAAAACTATTTAGCAAAGACAAACAAGGGCAAAACAATAATTGTATACAATATATTCAAAAAAACGAAAGACCTAAAACTTTGAGCTAAAGCATGCGAATCCAACTTTATCCCACACTGTTTAGTCGCAAAGAGATCTACGAAAAGCCGGAAGATCTATCCCAAAAAATTCCAAGTCATGCGATGAATTGACTAATCTACACATTCTGGACATTGGGGCATAAAAACCAAAGTTGCTCTTAGAAGATTTTATAAATAGCAGATTTTGACTTCTGGTGACACGGTTGGGCTTCTTCTGCAGGTAAAATCACTAAAATGTTTTTCCCAACGCTGGCTGATGCAGCAAACTTCCGTCATCATCACCAAAGTACTTTCGAAACGACTCAAATTTTTACCGGACACGGAGCTATGAGAAGTTATCTATATAGGTTTAAATTAAGGAATGATGACTATTGTCCATGCGATGATATTTCTTCACAGAGTATAGAACATCTGTTATTTCAGTGCCCATTTTTCAGTTTGCAACGCCATAATCTTGAAGCAGAATGCAGGAAAGATGGAATATCCTTAACAGATATCCACACTGTAGTAAAAAGTAGTTATCATGCGCCATTGTTCTTGAACTTTGCAACAATGGTGATTGGACTCATAAAGGTAATAAACCAAAATCAGTGATCGAACATCCCATTTCCAAGACAAACAAAAACTTTTTTTTTTCCGAGTACCTTAGCCTTGTACATGACACGTAAGGCTACTAAATACAGGAGTCCAAATATATAAAAAAAAAATATAAAAAAAAAAGACACGGTTGGGAACATGAAAAGAAATTGATTGCAACAGAGATGGGACATCACTTAAAGCATTAAGTATTTTGAAAATGCATATAAGGTCCATCTCAGTTCTACGTCTCTCCAATGAAGACAGATTAAGAGATTGCTCTATTTCAAAATAGTTATGTTTATAAAAGGCGATAAATTACAAATTCTTTATCAAAATATAAGAAGATTTCGCTCTTAATTATCCCTAGTTTATCAGAATGTCTAAAGTAAATGTTGTGATGTAATTTTAATCATGGAGACTTGGCTACGCGAAGGAATTTTTGATTCCGAAATTTGCAACATAAGGTATGATATTTTTCACCTGGATCGCGATCGCGTGGAAAGTGATAAGCTCGACGGTGGGGGTGTGATGATACTGGTACATCAAGGCCTCGGTGCACGAGCGCGTCCCGAGTGGTCGCGAGTGGGTTCAGAGTGCTTGTGTGTTACCATTCCTTCAAAGTCTTTGCGCTCCCGCATCGGTTCGGCTGCGTCTTCTTCATTTTCTCGCAACTTACATTTTTGCTCTTCGTATGCCCTTTCTGACAGCATTGACCATATAAACAAGGGTAAGAACCAAGTTTTCCTATCTCAACTTATATTGCGTTTACTTCAATATTTGAAAGTGTTTTCGAACTTGGCGATGATTATTATTTTGTTGCAGGCGATTTTAATCCTCTGGTTGGATCCCTGGTTTATATCCATAAAAGGTCAATCGAGTTACAGGAATCAGCTAGGAACTTGATAGAATTAGTCATAAAAAAATACTGTTTTCAATACAATTTGAATAAGAACTCGAAAAGAAAAGTAATATTCTCGACCTTGATTTTAGTAATTTTTCATCGAAAGTATGTCACTCTAATTCTCCTTTAGTAAAGGAAGATGTTTTCCACCCCTCGATAGAAATTTTATCTATAATATTTTTACTGTCCCTCTTAAGGAAAACAGATTACCGATTAGAAGGTTAGGGAAAGGAAACTACTCTCTGATTAATAAAAAGTTGTTACAAATTAACTAGATTTAACAATTCCTCGGCTTATCGTTCAAGATACCGTCTCCAGGTTTTATAATTCAATTGATGAATTCATCGTAACACACATTCCTCTTGGCACACGTAATCGCAAACGTTCGTATCCCACTTGGTTAAGCGATTTTTTGTTCAAATTAATTAAAGAAAATAATAAATGGAAATAATTTGGTAACTTTCTCGTTTACGAGTTTGCTCTGTTAAAAAATATTTCAGTAACATTGTTTTTTAAAAACATGTTGTATCTTTACAAAATAACATCAAATCTTACCCCGAGAAACTCTGGTCATATATAAAAGAACGTCAAGGTGGCTCTGCTTACCCTAAATCCTTCGAGTACAAAGATCAGAATTATAACAGTGTTCAGTTTATTTGTCAAGAATTAAATGATTTCTTTAGTTCGCTCTTCAGCAAACCTTGCACTTCATATTACGTAGAAAATCTTGCACCGCCATATTGTGATGACGGCAATTTCATACATAAAATTGAAACTACTGAAGGTGAGGTAGGCAAGCTCTTGTCTACACACTCGACGTAAATTGAGTTTCTGTAAGTAACGGAGTACTTCCATATGTTATTGTAAAATGTGCAAAATCGTAATGTATCCCTCTTAATATAATATTTAATTAATCTTTCAAGCAAGGATATTTTCTCTTAAAATGAAAAGAAGCTCATATCTTAACAATTCACAAAAAAGTTTTTGAAAAAATTCTAATATGGAGGTATTTCCATACCTTATACTTTCGGCAAAGTGTGCAAAAAAACAGTTTATTCTCGAATTTATCCTATCATAGTTAAAGGAATACCTCCTCAGCAACACAGGTATCTTAAAGGTAAATCTACTATCACCAACTTGATAGGGTTTATAGATTATGTTTTTCTTTGCACGGAAAAACTCAAGCAGGTTGATGTAATCTACACAGACTTCGAAAAAGCTTTCGACCGAGTGGATCATATAATTCTTACGAGAAAACTTTTAAGCTTGGGTAAAAAGGAGACGTTCACAGATGGATCTCATTTTATCTCAGCAAAATGTTCTTAGGGGTCTGAATTTACTGATATTTCTTTCAGGGTACCCCAGGGATCGCATTTGGGACCATTGTTTTACAACGCTTATCTCTATGATATTTATGTTGTATTTAGGAACGCAAAGTTTTCAATTTACGCAGATAATAAAAAAAATATACCTCAAAGTTGAAAATCCCCTTGTCTGTCATAAACTTCAAAATGATCTCCACCGTTTGACAGAATACTATTTGAAAAATCGTATTAACTTCAATGTATCAAAGTGTTTGCTTATTTCTTTTTCGCGTGGTCGACATCTCATCTCCTATCAACATATATTCTGACCCGTGCACATAGAAATCTTGGTTTTGTACTCCGTATATGTCAGGTATTTAAAGATATCGCGTGTATTAAAATGGTCTACTTTACATATGTTCGCAGTTTTCTCGAGTATGCTTCTTCTGTTTGGTCTCCACAATATGTCAAACATAAAGAAAGGTTCTAGAAAATTCAATGGACATTTCTTAGACACCTCAACAGGAGATGCAAGTATACTGATTTAAATTATATGTTTTTCTGCAAAAAGCACCTTTTGCTTAGTTTAGGAGATCGCCGTCTACTATTAGACATGGGTGTCCTTCATGACATACTAAGTGGACGCCTCGATAGCCCGGCTCTTATGTCGAAGTTATCATTAAATGTCCCTGGCTACCGCTCCTGTCACACCTTGAATCCTATATTTAATGTGCCAGCAGTTCGTACGAATTATGTCTAGAACTCTCCACTTATACGTTTAGCTCGTGAGTATAATTTGAACTTTTCCCTTTTTGATCCGTTTGATTGTCATACATATATAAATATTTGACTATGATAAAACCTTATGTTCTATCTAATTATTCATATTTGATATATTTTTGTCACTTGTGAAATAATATTTGCACACATGTCCACCCTCACTCCATTATAACACCCACTCTCACACACTTACACTCACACAAAATCACTTACATGTATTTTACTAGTATTTCATGTATTTCTGTGGATATCTGTCATTGGTTTTATTATGTGTATATTTGATTTGTTATATTTTTTACGTGTATTACTGTTGATATACCCCAATAAATAAAATTTAAAAAAAATTAAAATCATCATCATTATTCCCTTTCCGCACCTAATGGTGCATAGCGCACTGCATTGATTCACCAATCGTAATGTATCTAAATATTTTTTGTAACTTGAATGTAAGATGATCAGTCTTACGCTTTGGGTTCCAGTCCAGAAACAATGAAATATTCTAGTGTAAAAAAAAACATTTAAAAAATATATATGTTTCATGTCCACCACGTCAGTAATCCAACTTGAGACCTCTTGCATGGTAGCAAACGCGCTGACCTCTACACCACGAGGCCGACATGATACAATGTGATAAATACAAATAAAAAACAAAACAAATGTATTTCTGGTGTGATGAAAGTGGCTTTTTTCTTGTCCACAAAAATATTCTGGTCACAATTAGACAAAAATACAAGGTTCCATGGTATAAATACACAGATTATTAATAAGAATGATATTTATTTATTTATTTATTAACCGACATTGTCCATGTATACAATTTATAGGGTTTAAATATTACAATTAAAGAATAAATTAAAACATTTAACAAAACCAAAGAAGCATTAATAAGGGACATCGAGACAAGATCTGAATTATTTATTTAGTGCTCGTTTGAATCGTTGTAAACTTAAACCAAAAAAGTCCAGATCTTGTCTTGAGTTAACAATACGACAAAGACAGGTCATTGGAGAATTATGGCCATAATAATATCGGTTGATTATCAAATTGAGATCCACTGTTCGTAAAAAATTGAAAGTAAAGTAATTTATTAAGTACGAAAGTTAAAAAACATTTTTTAAAAAATTAAAAATCATACAATTCCTTTAATATACACATTATAAAAAATATTTTTTATATCCAAAAGAAATAATTCAGGTCCCAAAGGGTTCAACCGGACTCTGCATATAACGCTCCATAAAGAAAATTTGTAGTCTGACTTTGCTTCGTACAAACGCACTTCCGTATTTTTTCCCTCGATTACGGTCCTATGATTTTTTACTCACAGGCGTCTCCCAATCATTTGAGTTTTCTGTTGTTGATTAATTGTCTTTTATTGGAGCTTCTACCATTAAAGGCGCCTTTTATATCTGCCGCTTTCGGGCGTATGGTACTCAAACGCGACATGAAGTCTTTCTGCATTTCTAGTGATTATTACACCAAAATATTTTGTATATCCAGTCAGATGAAGAATACAGTTCTATTTGTTAAATAGAACCGGAATTCTCGACGTATGTTTGTGACTCGATGGCTGCTCTCAGGTAAAAATCCCGTGAAATAAAATTGAGTGGAGAAATTTTGGCGGCGTAGCGTAGTGGTTGGCGCGTTCGCCTACCGCGCTTGAAATACCTGGTTCGATTCCTTGGAAGTTTGACATGAAATACTTCTTTTTAATGGTGATTTTCGACTGATTGTGCATATTTCATTGCATCTAAACTGGCACCTGAAGTGTAAGAGTGATCACCTTACCTTTCTGTGACCGATAATATTTTGACACCGATTTATGTTACTGCGCCTGTTATCACTCAATCTTCGTAGCACACTTAAACTTATACCAATAAGCAAGCGAATAATGAAATCTAGTGCAGGTTATGTAAGACGTTAGAATTCCAAAGCATATTAAAACGTTGCGTGCGTAAACGGTTACGAAATACTAAAAGAGTAGATTTAATTTTTCGTGTGCGCCAATAATATTTAGCATTCAAAATTCATTTAAATTAACGGTCAGAAATTCACATCAAGCTATAAGTAAATTGTGCTAAGCTGTGTCCAGGCGGCTAAAGAATGCAGTTCTGCGTGCGGAATAAAACCAGGATTCTAGACGATTTTTTTCTAATATAAACCCGCCGAGATAAGAGCGCCTCGCTGTAAAGTGGCAGGCAAGTTATTATTATTAATTTGTTGTTTTAGGGAACAAAGCCATCATTGTGTACCCAGGAAAGTAAAATGATTTAAAAAAGGTTAGGTTTTTAAGAAGAATTTAGACAATATCACGATTGTGAATTTTTCACTGCAGATTCCTTCACATAAAAGCTCACGATAGTACTGACGTGGACGTAGGGGTTAAAAAATTCACCCTTTACTATCAAGTAGATTTAATTTCTTCTCCTTTAAATCGCTCCCTCATAGCGAGGCTATTTTAATCACATTTATGATTCGGGCTTAAATTCCACTCTTTTTTATTATTTTATTAAACTTACGTTAAAAAACGAAGTGGACTAATCATGAATCTGCTCGCTGATATTAAATTTCACTTAGAACGTTTTTTTATTCAAAAAATAAAACTATAAAATTCAATCAATCAAGTATTTTCAAAATGTTGATTTTACTACAACAAGTTTACAATTGTGATTTACATTACAGTAATTGAATGTTGAAAAAATGTAGTTGTAAAATTACCTAGTCCTTACACCACGTGGATATCAGTCTATCATCGAAAATCAAACAATAATACGCTCAATAAATATACAGAGCATCAATAAGAAGTATGAAATTATGTGTAAACCCAATATTATATTTTTGCTATGATTTTTACAATATTAATGAACTTCCGCATTAAAAACACTGTGAATCGATGTTAAAATATAACCCCTGTAGCTCAATCACAAATAACTATCGACGTGCTAATAAGTGACGTGATAACAATTTCTCACCAAAGTTGTTTATCGCGATCACAATGGAACATCCGTGAACACCTAAAATTAAATGTCAAAATATTTAAGTTTGGTGACGTATAATCCTACTGCGCAATCACATATTTGAATTTCACTAGTATAAATATGAAAAATATTCCGAAACTGCTATTTTAAATCATTTATATATTATTTATCATGCTATTTATTGCATTTAGCCGGCGATTGGCAATCCAAATGTCAAAAGAAGCTGTCGCCATGTAATTGTAATTTTTTGTCTTAGATACTCCGTACTATTTTGCAAATGTAATATGTTGTATTGTTTTTTATAATAAACGCCGATATTTTACCTGTGAACTGTATTTATTTACGAGGAAAACAAAAAACAATCCGACACAGCCGTTGACTTAGAGATTACACACGCGTTGACTTATGACTGCGATAACTTAAGCATGTTCATTATTCAACAATGTTGGAGTATCTGTCCAAGTGCTTGCGGACTGGCTGGATTTCCTCCCTATAATATTCATATTTAAATTTATTTTAACAGAGAGGGAAAACATTTTTGAGAAGGGAATACGGAAGTCTAGGCATTTACAGGGCTTATGACCTGTCATTGGCTGGTTTATTTTTATATATTTTATTTTATTTTTATTTATTTGGATAACCAACAGCTATAATTATCTCATATTTATATAACAAAACAAATAACAAATAAGCTAATTACAGATTTTCACAAGTAGCATCACAGTTAGTTAAAAAAGATTCTCGAACATAAAATCAATAGTAATTAAATGTAAATTTAAAAGAAAAGAAAAAAATACTACGAGTTATTTCGAAAGCAAACGCCGCACGTTATTGAGGTTATTTTCAAATAAATCTATGTTAAAAGATTTATTTATTACATTAAAATTATTAAAAGTTCGCCATAAATATGAATTTTGCCTATAATTAGATGAAACGAGAGGTATGTGAAGAAGAGGGTTATTTCTTAAAACTTTGGAAGGAACATTGATAGAAAGTTTGCAAAGTAGTTCAGGACAGTCAATTGAACCAGAGGCAATTTTAAGTAAATAAATTATATCCGCTATTTCACGACGTTTTTGCAGAGGCAGTAGGTGATGTTTTTTACAGAAATGAATATACTGGTCAGATTTAAACTCAAGTTTCAACCGGAAACACATGAACTTTACGAATGGACAAGTGTTTAAGTGGACAATTTACACACCGTGTAACATTCACCATTCTGCCCATGTTTGAACATCCATATTTCCTCAACTCTTCCATCTGTTGACTTTTCTGAAGTTAAAGAGCTGAAACCTTTATCACGTGGGTGAGATTCATCCGGCTGAACCAAATCTCCTACTAGGCAACGCCTGAAAACAATTTTCCAATTTTGATACTTCTTCTTTTAGCGGGTAGTCAATTCAACCATTTTTGAATATGCCTAAATGTTTGCAGACTGGCCCTGTAAATGCCTAGACTTTCATATTCCCTTCTCAAAAATGTTTTCCCTCTCTTTTGAAATAAATTTAAATGTTCATTATTGTTAATCGTGATCGCTCAAATGCTTAGCATGTTTTTAAACACTTCGATAGATATTTGTGATTGAGCTACAGGTACATTAATAAAATTTTCTGATACCGTATGATATCTTTCAATTCAAATTTCTTATTATTCTTTATTCAAGTACTCTTTAATAAATATATAAGATTTTTACGGGTTATTTATCAGCATGCTGAACGTCGGTTTTTACTATGGCAGTATTTTAAGGATTAGGAAATACATTAATTAGGGCAATGACACTCATACGGATCAAATCGTCAAAAATAATGTAAATGACACGAGTTATGCCCAGTAAGATGTGTATATAGAAAAGAAAAAATATAAAGTTTAATGTTTAATGTGAAATAAATAAATCAAATAAATAAAAAAATACAATTTTTTTCACTCTGATGCATTTACACATACATTACAGCATTGCAGCTATCGAATATGTTTTTGCTTTTCACAAGCTAATTATTTTATACAGACAAAGCTTCATTTTGATATTAAAATCATATTATTACAAAAAACGGTTAAATATCATAAAGAAAATATTATCGAAAAAGATCAAATATTTGCAAAACGGTCGTATATGTTTCCATACAAGCTCCCATTTTAACGCTTTAAAATATTTTTCCAAAAATGTTATACTGTATTTTAAATAGGTCCTTGAGTGCATTTTCAATTATTATCGTAATCAGCACACACATTCACTGGCATAAATTTGAATATTTTCAAAAAGCTTTTGCTTTCCGCAAAATTGACCCATTTCAAAACACGATGAGATTGTTATTTCTATTTGTGAATACGTTTCCTTCCACTAGCGACCTATTCCTTATTTAATCTCTGTCCAGTGTATTTATTATTTATTTTCGTATTTTACGAAAGGGGAAAAAGCGTCATACTTTGCACGGAAGACAGAAATAATAGAGATACAATGTTTTTGAAATAGTGTGTGGCATTCTACGAAAGCTACCCGGATGTTTTTCTTTATTTTGTTATCCATAGTGTTAAAACGGTGCTTTATTTGTTAAGTTTTTTATATGCACACTTGACAAAATAATTATTCTGCTCAAATTTTATTTGTTTTAGTTTATTTATATTATTTTAACTCGCCACTTCCATCAGCGAGGCAATTGATAATCTGGCTAAAATAGGTAAATGGCAGGCGAAAATGACAGGCGCCGTGGCGCAGTTGGTTAGACGGCCAACTGTGAGACTGGCGTCGCGGGTATCTTTTCTCACATGGTCTGAGTTTTGTGGCGTATTTTTCATTGCTTCCTTCCATATCCTCTCTTTCCTACCTGCTGACAAGCCTTTGAAATAGTTGCTTATAATTTAAAAGATTATTATAAATAGATGCGGGTTATTCCTTGAAATAAAAAAAATGTAATCAACTTTAAAATATCTGAATTTCGTAAATAAGGTCTTGAATTCCAACAGTCCGTGCTTTCAGTAGCCACAAAATATGCTGGAATATTTATTTATTGTTGGTATTTTTCACAAAAGTTGCTCTTTATAACTTATCCAAATACAAAAATAACATTTTCTAAATTATAAATAAATTCATCTAATTAACAATATTTTTAATACTTATAAATGTTTGAAGACAGGTACCGCAGATCTATTGACAATTTAGTCATGGTTGCTGTAGTCGGTTCGAATAAAAAATTGATTGTTATGTATTGCGTTTAGTAATGTCTTAAATCAGCCAACGAAGAACCTTAAGGGTGTTGTCGGGTAAAACGTACGAAAAATGAGAAAATCATACGATCTTACCATTTTAAAAGTAATGGCTTTTTTTAAATCGCGCAATAATAAAAAAAAAAAAAAATAGATAAAAACAATATTTTCTCAAGGTATTTCTTTTAAAATATATACTTAAAAACTTCATGTAATTAAGATTTTTTTTTCCACAAACTTTGACTAAACTTTATGGCGACGATTACCATATAATGATTAAGTAATGAACTAAAATTTGTTGTAATAATTTAAAGGTAATAAACTGAACATGAAAGTAGCCGAAGCAAAATCTTATTTTTCGTTTTTGAAAAGAAACACAAGCATTTGAAATCACAATTTTTGTGACATTTTCCTTTATTTCTATGTAAAATTATGCATTCAATAATACTTTAAAAAAAACAGCTACTGAAATATTTTAAGAACATTTAAGAGAAGTTAATATGGAAGTCTAGGCATCTTTAGGGCTTATGACCTGTCAATGGCTGGTTTAAGTGGCCACTTCACACACTGTGTAACATTCACCATTCTGCCTATATTTGAACATCCATATTCCTTCAATTCTTTCATCTGTTAATGTTTGTGAAGTTAAAGAGCTGAAACCTTTATTTATGCGGGTGAGATTCGTCTAGTTGAATTATTTCACAATACACAAAATAGAATGTTACACAGTGTGTAAAGTGGCCACTTAAACCAGCCATTGACAGGTCATAAGCCCTGTAGATGCCTAGACTTCCATATTACCTTCTCTTAAATGTTCTTCATCTCTGTTGTAATATATTAATATAAACAGCTCCCTAGGGAGTTGAATCCAGTCCTTGTCTACAAAAATTTGGACAAACTCAAAATATTGAAGATAATTCTGGTTGTTATGTTCAATTTCTAACAATATCTTATTTGGATTTTTATTACCTTTATACCTAATTTGTTTTAAAATGGCAAAATTTCCCAATTTTTCTTGCGTTTATTTCACTAGACTACAGCCTTAATGTTTAGATTTGTATATCGAAATTAGTGTTCTGTTTTTATGTTCAAATATCTTATCTTGCTAAACTTCCTAGAAGGTGAAATGTGGAAAGAGTAAAAAAGTTAAGCGTCTTATACTTTTCTAAAAATTTAACAATTCAAATAATTGTGGAGCTCATTCGTATTTACGAAGAAACAAAAAAACTCAAAACGTAGATAAATATTTAAGCCTTATACTTAAGTACCTACTTAAATTTAAAAAATACGTTTTACTACATAGTTTATCAATAAAGTACTGTTTTTCATATGTTGGACATGAAATACTGGTTCAAAAGGTGGTTTTGCATTGTGAAATTTCACTGTTCCTTGTCTGACACCAAAAGCGTAAGACTGATCACCGTGTCTTCCATGTAACTTAGATCCAGATACCCTGCAATTAGAGTGCAGTGCCCGATGCATCACTGGATGCGGATGTGGAAATGGTGGTAATGATTTGGTATGCTAGCGCACATAGTGGATAAATATTCCTTACGTAATAATTGTTCATGCAGCTGGAAACTTGAATATGCAGGGGTAATATTGCAGGCCTGTACCATTCAATTGTCCGGGTCTTTCTATAAAAGGTCACGGTCACAAGGAATCAATATTTCCCCAGCATCCACCCCGCGTTTTCCCTTCCTCGATATCACCGCCGCTCTGAAGTGCCCTTCAATGGGGGCATTCCACCCCACCTTGTATTATTCCACCCCAAACGGTAGAAGGACCCTTTTGCATTGCTCGTGAAATTTACCAGCTCGTATCGAGATTTTAGGATCATGAAATATTCGGGATACTTGAATCCACTTGCGCGTCTGAAAGGGAATATTTAGACCTGTGTGGGTGCGAGCGTAGTAATTTTGCAACATTATACGAGGATACCTACATACATGGTCGAACATAAACACAGCTGGAAAGGGAATTTATATCCACTTGGCATTAATTCTTTTCTACTTGTACATGTTTTCTTATCAAATCTCCCTCAATAATTTTCTAGTTTTATTGTATCCTCAGGTATCAGACTTAAGACCTATTTTTTTCTTGTGAAACTTACTCTTCTTCTGTCGGTATTCCTTTCATCTCGATCCATTTATTAATTCATTATCTATAGACACCCAGAAGGTTTTTACCTGACATGTATAAAATGAAAATTCAAGCATTTAATAGTATAACCATTTAATATGTACGTACTTATCTGATGAACAACTTTTTTTTTAGTATCGAACGACATTACGCTTTGTATGTAGATATACCAACATAACTAAAGACAACATACTGCATTAAAGTAGGTAGGTAGGTAATAAACGCGTGTGAAAAATTAACGCAGTTTTATGTATAATATTGAACTTTACAGTGGGTATTATTTGAGTGTAAGTAAGAAAAACAGAAAAAAGCCAGAGTGATTTTTACTGCATTTGAATGATGTATGTTATTTTAATTTTATCGCCGTAATAATTTTTACTCTCAAAACTGACAATAGAAAACGAAACATCAATTTGCTCATACTCGTTTCCGAGCCGGTGACGTCTGACGATTGGAGGATTTACAAAATAATTATATCTACCAGGCGCCACAACAAAGGTGGACATCAATCTTGTACATCTATCATTGAGAACTCCTCGCTTAGAATCATCAAAATACTTCCCTTCCAGCACCTTATGGTGCGTGCATAGGACTCTGCATTGGTATACTAATCACCGAGTGTCTAGATTTTTTTTTGTTGCATGAGGTAAGATAATCATTCTTACCCTTTAGGTACCAGTCCAGGGACTAAGAAATTTATTAAACACCTTTTTCTCAAAATTAATATTTCATATCAACCATGTCGGGAATCGAACCCGAGACCTCCTGCGTGGTGGGCAAACGCACTGACTATTACACCACGAGGCCGTCTTCTTGCTTAGGAAAGGATGGCGAATTTAAAGGGCTAATAAATTGATCTGTTCTAGCAGAAAGCTTCTGTTTTTCAGACTCCGAGATCCAACTGTCCATCCATATTTTAGGTAGTCTTCCGGGTATATAGGTGGAACTCCACTAGCTGCAATGTAGGGGATTCTGGAGTTGTCCATTATGTTTCAATGATCTCTCCAGAATCTTCTCCTTGCTCTGCATCATAGCGCATCTTCGATGACACAGTTCGGTCTTATTTCTTCAACATTTTTCATAATTATAATGAAACCTTAATTTGTCTTTAAAAAGAAAACACTTTTACATAGCAAAAAAAAATATACTGCGCAATGTTTTGATTAAATTTTTTGTACATAATATACATTGTACGTTGGCGGACTTACTGCCAGATAGCGATTTCTTCCAACCAATCAATAAAATGAATGTTGTATTTATATAAATCAAGCGAAAAAACTAAAGATACTAACTAACTAACTAACTAACCATCACGCCATTTCCCCGAAGGGGTAGGCAGAGAGGATAGAACGCCACACCACTCTGTCCTGGCACACTTCCTTTGATTCCTTCACATTCATACATCTTCTCATGCACGCACGTCGATTATTCCGACTTTTCACATGACCACTTTCAAGAATTTGTTGTACTTGATCATGCCATGTCTTTCTCTGCTTTCCTCGACTTCTACAACCAGACACATTCGCATCATAAATCTTTTTAGCCGTTCTTTCATCATTCATTTGCTCCACATGACCGAACCATCGCAAAAGACCTTTCTTAATTTTGTCGATAATGCTTAACTCAGCCTTGCATTCTGCTCTAATTTCGACATTAGGGCACCTATCACACATTGTTTTTCCGCACATTCGCCTGAGGGATTGCATTTCAACAGCATTCAGTCTACTTTCGTCCCTTTTTTTCCAACTCCATGCTTCGCTTCCATACATTAGGGTTGGTACCAGAACTCCATTATGAACTGCTAATTTAGCCTCTTGCGATAGACACTTATTTGCTACGACAGACTTTAAGGCACCACTAACTATGTTACCGGCACTAACCCTCCTTTCAATATCCTTGTCCATATTTCCATCTCTAGTAAACATACTACCCAGATATACAAATTCTTCGACCTGTTTCAAACTATCTCCATTTACTACAATCTTACATTCAGTCATAGTTACATTTACAAGATACACAAAAAAAAATTGATGAAAAAAATTATCCTAAATTTATACTATAACTCAATGGGAAAAGGAATAACGAGGAAATGAGGAGATATTAAAAAAGATAAAGAATATGTTTCTTCACACTTAATTTAAACTCGGATACTTTAGTAATATTTTTGATAGTGGATTCCAGACGGTTCCCCAGTTCAGCCGCAAGGACACTATATGAGTTAGAGAAGAAAGAGACTAAACACATAAGAAAAAATATTTTTCTATGATTACTAATAGTGCAGTACAATGTACCATGTATATTTTTCAATGTCAATTATTAAAAAAAATAAGAAATGGTTTTTTTTATATATTCGAAAAAAATACCATACAGAAATTGATAGTATAATTTACCAAATATTCTTGGTTAATGTTATAAAATGTACTAAAAAAATAAATACATAATGCTTCGACGTCATCTAAAATGAAACATGCAATTAATGAAAGTAGGAAATGCGGTTTTTTCTCATTTTTCTCGTTTATCTCATTTTAAAGAAGATTTATAATGTTTTCAAAATATTGCATTTCAGAAACAGGCATTTTTTAAAAAATTTGTTTTTACCCGTAAACAATTTTTAATGTTTTCAAAAAAATTCAAATTAGCGATTGATGAATTTTTTAACATTAAATGTGCACAAAAGCCAATCGTCTTTGTACGTAAATAAGTATGCATCATTTTTAACGATTATCATTTTATCATCAAGCTGTACAAAATTATTAATTGAAGGCCAAAGCTGTTATGTAACTTGCTACACAAACACTTAAAGCGAAGATCATTAATTTTTTTTTGTCGAACTAGGAATTTTCATACAAATGAAACACTTGAGCTTTTTTATCATCCTTTATAAGCTTTTTATCACATCAATCAATTTGTGATTTAGTAAATGAAAAGAAATGTGCAATATAAATTAACTTAATTTTAGGTTTTTTTTCAATTTATAAGCGCATTTGAAATTTAAGATAATTAGTTGGTATTTTAATAAAAAATACAAATGAAAATCAAAGTTCATGGGCAGGTTTTTTGCTAGATATTAATTTCGGCATACAAACTGAATATAAATATTTCTAAAACTTCTCTGCGTCCCGGTGGAAAACGAATACAGTTATGTGTGTGAAATAAAACCAGAACCCTGGACGAGTGTTTTTAACTCGATGGCTTCTCAAAGTTAAAAATTCCAATTGAGGAAATCGAGTGAAGATAAGTCCGGCTCGTCGAGTCTATATTTATAGTCAATAATAAATAATACGACCGTATACATTTATATCTTTATCTGCAGAAATTCGTACAATCTCAAAATAGTGTTGGCTCCCATTCATGATTATTATTTTTATTTTTTTGTTATTAATGTAATGAATACTTACAATATTATAACATTTTATAATAATCACCATCATCATTAAACGCTTGTCCACATCTAAGACTGAATAGGGCTCTGCATCGTTATATGAAATGCGATGTATCTTGATCATCTTTGACACAAAGGTGGGGTGGGTAATTAGTCTTACGCTTCAGGTACTAGTCCAGGAACAAAAAAAGATTGCAGTGCTAAACCACCTTCATAACCAATATTTTTTTTTGACCTTGCAAGGATCTCGAGTATGGAAGCCGCACGCCTCAACCACTACACTACTGATCTCCACTTGATCTCCTTTTTCTGGATTGTTCCGCTAATTTCAGGATTTTCTGAGATTAGCGGAATTGTCGAAAAAACACTTTACGGGATTCTGGATCTATTTCACACACAGAACTGTTTTTTTAATCTGACCTGATACTGAAATGATTTGTTAAATATCGTAATCTAAAAATTAAGTATAGTAGAAAATAAATAATAAATTTATAGTAAAAAAGAATCCCTTATATGTTGAGTAAAGTAAGGCTTAATGTTTTTTCAAAACATTAAGCCAGTTCAGCTAGACGGTTAATTCAATAAAAAAAATGTATTTTTACTCGCGGTAAATACTAGAGCATTAAATTGTTAAGCAAAGTTTCTTGAAAATGCATGAAAATAAATATAATCGTTTTTTAATAAAAACAAACTACTTAGCATGATGTCACATTTTTTCCGAATCAACCGACGATAATAAAGTTGGATTAATATCCGGTTTACAGTAAATCAGCTGAATAATTAGCAGAACTCAATGAGGAAAAAAAATTGAAAGAGAACTATAAATATAATTTAATGTTCATAAAGTAGACATTATTTTTAAAATAAATTCCGTTCTTCAAATTTATTAAGAAGAAAAAATAAAAGGATTCTACATGAATGAGTCACTCAAATACCAAAATAGTATTAAAACCCTTAATTCCTCCCAAATCATGTTTAAAATAGCTTTGTCTTTAAAGGTGTCAAAAATTACAATAATTTTCCCAATGAACTAAAAACTATTAAAACTGATATATCAATAAACAAATTCAAAGTTAATTCAAATAAATATTACTACATTCTATTTTAATTAGTATTAATTTATAATTTTTTTCTTTTTATATACTGTATTTTTTGTTTCCTAGTGTACTCGTATATTCAAAATTATATCAATTCTACTAAATAAATAACTATAACAGTGTAAGTCACTCTCCAAGCATAAGAGTTAGTCTCTTTTTTAGTTACAGTTATAATATTTACTAGATGTATGAAAGTAGATTTGTATTAAAATTTAAAAAAAAACATGTACCATTTATGTAAATATATTGATAAATAGATAAATAATAAAACGTGCGATGTTACACTTATTTTTATATATTTAATTAATTTCTGAAACCAAAACACTCAAATAAAAAAAAGTACATGCAAAATTGTTAAAAATAATAAAGCCAATTACAATTTTCACATAGTAACAAAAAAAACATAACGTAAAGTTCGGTTGGGAAAAAGTGTGATGGGAAAACATGGAAGGAAGATAAAACGGAAAAAATCAAAAGAGGAATAAAATATAAAACAAAGCAAAAAAATATAAATATAAATATACGCACACAACATGCATATCCATATAATATGTGAGCCGTTAAAAAGATCTACCATGCTAAATTTTTTATTGTACGTTAGGGTGATAAAAGAAATATTATATTGCCTAGTCATGCTATGTCTGTATGATTAGTAAAGTCATCGTGTGCTTCTATAGATTGATTTTAAATTAGTAGTAAAGTAAGACATATAAGTATAAAAGTCCATTGTATAGTATTTTTAACCTTTCCGCGTTTGTCTTCTCCTTTTAATGTGGTAGCGTAGTTGTCGTTGTTTTTGGTCAATGTTTTACCATCGGCTTGTATGTTTCCTGCGCTTTACAATAAACTCTTAATTCGTCTTGCTGCTACAGAATGCACAGGTGGTTGGTATTCTAGATCCTTATGTAAAAAAACAATCAGGCAAATTAGAATTACAGGTGTGAGCTGGATTACTTTACGTCGTCTTCTTGTGAGTATCTAATCTGAAATTAAGTTTTAATTTTACTCCTGTTATTTAAAATCAATTGCTAAAATGTGCAGAAAGATGCATAATAAATATAAATTTTAATATAAAAACTCTTTAAATAGCTTTTTTTCATGCTCCTGATTTTGTCTATTTTCAGAATTAAATCATTTTAACCAATCTTTATTTGTTGAAACTGGGATTTGTTAGAACATGGGCATTGAAAAACCTAAAATAAATATTTGTTTTTCCCGATATTTATTTATTTATTTTATTTCAAACTCCAAGAACAGAGAATTAGCACTTTGGCGGACTTATTGCTTAAAGCAATATCTTCCAGCTAACCAAAAAACTGGTCAAAAGAATAGTTGGTTGAAATTTTGTACTAAAAAACCATAAATATATCAACAATATTTTGAGTTTGTCCAAATTTTTGTAAACAAGGACTTGATTCAACTCCCTGGGGAGCTGTTAATATTCACATATTACAACAGAGATGAAGAACATTTAAGAGCACGTTATATAGAAATCTAGGCATCTACATGGCTAATGACCCGTCATTGACTAGTTTAAGTAGCCACTTTACACACTGTAACATTCACCATTCTGCCCATATTCAAACATCTATATTCCTTCAATTCTTTTATCTGTTGATGTTTGTGAAGTTTAAGAGCCGAAACCTTTATGTATTATTATTATAATTATTGTACCACTTACTATGCAACGCCTGACAATTTTATTTTTTCAATTCTGTACTTCTTCATGGAGCAGGTGGATTTATCAATAAAGACAAAGAAGTAATAAAGACCTTCAAATATGGGCAGAATGGTGAATGTTACACTTAAACCAGCAAATTTGGCAGCCTCCGTGGTGTAGTGGTCAAGACGCTTGACTCACACACGAAAGGTTCCGAGTTCGATTCCCGGTGAGAACACAAAAATTAAAATGTGTATTTTCTCAAGCCTGGGTGTTCTGTGATGTAATTCATCACTGTAATTGGGCCTCCTGGCCTGTTTAAAGAAATATGTTAACCATAATATATATATCAAAAGATACATCCATAAAGTAAAACTAACCTAAATTATTCAAACTAACAGTTTGTCTGTTTTAATTAAAAATGAAACATTAAATTTATAAAATTCTACACCTATCTTATGACTTTTGATTTGTTTACCATGCTATAGGCTAGTTGCGTAAACAATGTTAGGTTAATGTAAGTCAAATAGTTGTTGCATTTCCATCAAAATGGACAAAAAAGTTCGGACAGAAAAGTTAAATAAAAAAACTCGTTTTGCTCATTTTGACCAAAACGCACAAATTATATGTATAAAAATATAAATTTTATTTAATTTCACATTATTTTATCCAACTGACCACAAGTTTTGTAAACTGAAATAAAGACCGTCTTCAAATCGTGCATTTCATACAAAGAGAGTGTGCGTTGAACTTTTGTTGAGAGACTATCACTCCCTCTCACTTCTGTTCAATGTACTTCATAGTCCTAACGCTCCTATATACCTGTGTGAAAAATTTCAACGCTTATCAGTTCATGGTTTACCTCTTCGTTCTCATTCTCAAGGCACTCTCTTAATACCCATACACAATTCCTTTTTCCTATCTAACTCATATAGTGTCCATGCGGCTCGACTGTGGAATCATCTCCCATCCACCATCAAAGATGTTACTACATTATCTCTGTTTAAATCACGTCGGAAGAAACATCTCCTTTCTCTTCCTTAATCTCTCCTTTCCTTTTTCTTCTCTCCGCTTTTTTCCTTTTTCCCATTGTTTAATAGTTTTGATTTAAGGTAATTTATAAACAAATACGTTTATTTCTATTTTTATATATTTTTCACTTTTTAATATTTTTTTTTTTTTTTATTGAATATGGTCTGTAACTTGAATTATAAAAATAAAACTTTTATTTTATTGGTTGGTTGGAAGAAATTGCCATTTGGCAATAAGCCCGCAACATTATGTACAAAAAGTTAAATAAATAAAAATAATGTGTCTTGTATGATGGTTTTGAGTAACAACCATTGTCTTCTAAACTCCCCCGATTCAGAGTCAGAGTAACCGACATTAACCATTTACTCTTTAGCCATTAGAAACGTAAACAAACTTCTACCCCGAACGTTTCTTTTCCCGCGCACGCGCCCTCCAGGACAAACAAGCGGGAAAGTTGTGATTCGGACGCGCCAAAAGCGCGCCAAAAGCGCGCCCGCGGAAATTTGTTGTATTCGCTGGAAATCTGCGGAGAGGGTGACGGTCGATACCTAAACTTCGGGCTGCTAGGTATTAAATATCCACGAATTTCAAGATTCTCGGAGCATTCTTGGCTCACTGAAGTTGCGGGGGTCGCGCAGAGAGCATCTTCATTCATTTCTTCCTCTCCACTTTGGTTTTTTTACTAAGTGGCTTACTTTTGACACTCAATTATTTACGTCAAGAGTTGCCAAAACCCGTGGTTTGAATTTCAATTATTTTTAAATTTACCTAAGTATTAAGTGTATGTACATACTTCATATTTTATTTTACTACGTTATTTTTAGAAGTTGGGTTAAGCACCCAATTATTAGCACTTCAAGGCATAATAAGTAATAAAAGTTCGTGTATCAACCTCCTTTGGTAAAAAACAATATAATGTGTTCGCTCCAAAAATATTTAATAATTTATTGGCAAATATGAAAGACTCAAAATGTAAAACTAATTTCAGAATAAAAATAACTTCACATATAAATAAGGGAGAGATTTAAAAAAAATATATATGTATATAAATTTTACTTTATATATTTGGTGCAAATATTATTTATATTCATATTTATTACATTATTTTATATTTGTTTTTTATTATCTATTTTACTACATTATTTATGTTTAAGTAACGTCATGTATTTTTAGGACATATATTTACTTTGTATTTTTATATTAATATTTTTTTAATTCTAACATTTGATAGCTATGCATTTATAAATCAGCAGTTTTAGTTTTTTGTTATTATTATTTTAATCTAGAACTACTTTTACTTTAAAACATGAAAAATCATCATCTTAGAACAGGCTGAGCCATGTTAGATGGAGACTATCCTAACCAGAGGACGCTCCGTATTCATGTTCTAATTCACTAGTTATATAAAAATCTATAAATTTCCTGGTAGTAAATATGTATACCTATTTATGCAATAAATATATAAAACAAAATAAGTGTTACTTTTTGTTTTCTGAAATTTTTATTTTTAAACGAATTTATTGCATTCACATTTTAAGATAGTTGAAATGCTGAATTTAACTATTCTTATTTCAAAAATAACTTTTTAATCGAACTGATCAATTATCAGCATAGTTTTCCCTAAATATTTCTTCCCCTTTACCCAGATATTAGTACGATAAAGGCGCTGCAAGGAAATTAAATAAATAGAGCAAGCAGGCTCATTTTATTTGAATAATCATTGTTCTTCTTTACACGTATTTTTTGCTTATGTTGTATTTGTCAAATATTTAATTTCTTAGTAACGTAACTTATGGCCCAGAAGCAAAAAAATAAATACTCATTATTCCTCCGTGCAGGTTTTCTCGTTCGGCAACGATTGTGTTTTGTCTTTTAGAAAATCACAAACAAATATTTTATTTAAAATGAATTCTAGAAACTCCCCTTTTAATTTTTTCTACAGCTTATTTTGTATTGCGTTTTAAAATGTTAAATAAAATACTCTCTATTTTTTCTTATTTTTTTTGTCATTGCATCTACGAGGACACTACTGAATGTAAAAAAAATCATGTATTTTTTATGTTATCTCTTTTATCGGGTTCCATTGAAATAATTTCTTAATTATGTTTTCCATCAGCGTGTTAACTCTGTTATATTTCACAATTTTGCCAAAAATACAATCTTTTTTTTTTTAGTATATGGATTGTCGTTCTGAACATCACCTTAAAATTAAATTCTAGTGTTAGTAGTTTGTCGGTTTCTGTAAAGAAATTTTCCGACCCATTTTGTAATTTGGCTAACTGCTTGCTCCCTCCTCACAAAATATTTTGAGTCGTAATGAGAATCGCTTTTTAGCATCTACATATTTGCGCTTGTTTCCCACGATTCGTTGAACTGAATAGTTCTTCGTGGTACATTTTCGCGGGTAGTTTTTCGCTCATCTCATTATTGACTGCTTCCACAGCTTTAATAAGTTTAAATTACATCGATTCCCTTTCTTGGTGCTGCAAATATTATAATCTAAGAACACATTTTGTGATCTTGTCACTTCCCTCTCTTTGTGAATACAAAATAAATGCATTATCTCTCTTTTATCCGTGGTTCTTTTATATTTCCTGTCAGATAAAAATATTTGGTGGCTACCAAAAAGCCAGTGTAATAATTTATCTGTCAATTTTCTAAATTACTCAATACCGAGAACACGTACGATGTCTGCTCGGATACACTTCGTATATTGCTCCAAGAGTGTTCAACGTCTTGGATGAACATGTCAAGTTCTCCAGAACAATGCCTATGTTCAAGATGAACATCCATAACTGGATATTGTCTAGGGGAAGATACCACTGTATAAGATTTTTCCGTCATTAAGACGTCACTTCCCATAATGTACACAAGAATTGTTTTTTTCTTTTACGTAATAGGAAACGTTAATATAAATATATGTATTTAATTAATATAATATTTGCATTTAGTAGTAAAATTGTGTACTCACATTTGTTATCTGAATTAAATTAAAAAAGAATAAAAATAACTGATTACTTAATTCAATTAAAAAAAAAAAAAAGAAGTTAATAAAAAAAATAGGTAAATGATTTGAACTTTGCTACACAATGTATTAATAAATAACTTATCTGTATTGTATCATGACATGAATAATGTTTTGCTATGTATTTTGCATATTGATGTGTCATAATATTTATAAATGTGTTGGCTTTAGTATTGATGAGTCTCGACTAAACACGGAATTTTTCAACAAGTCGGGACATAAAAAATATACATGATTGCCTTTAATAAAATTGTGTATTGTGTGTATTGAATAAAAAAAATAACATAAAAAAAAAACAATTTGGTAAATATAACATGCTTAAAGATTATATTATTTTTCACATAGATGCTAAGGCTATCAGATTACAAAGCACTCCACCAGAGAGTTTTTCTCACTCAACAATGAGTGATTTCATTTGCATGTGAGCACCTTCAAGGAGCTTTAAATACTCTAACGCTGTAAACGATTTTTGTGGAATAAGCGGCTTCCAATAAGTTTATGGGATATTTAAAAAAAAAATTAAATGTAAAACTCTGAATGCACCTTTTGTTTGTTTTAGAAGTTTTAAAAAAAGATACAATAAAAAATGACAACTTCGAGCATTAATTTACACCAATTATTGCTAAAAACAATTAACATGAATATTGACACTGGGCTAACATTTGTCAAAACTATTTTAAATTACATTAATAGCTTAATTATACAAGTTCAAATATAGGTTGGCTTATAAAACCAGATAAAGTTCATAATTTCGAAATACTCAATCCATACATAGTAAAAATAGGAAACAAGTAATTTTATAAATCCAAATATTAGCCCCCACATTAAAACGAAATAAATACATGAAGTTAACTATATGGTATTTTTCTACGTAATCTTGATACCACTTTGTTTATTTAATATTTCATTCTAATGACATATTGCATTATTAAAATATACATATATTTAAAATATGGAGGTAAGCTGAACAATCATTTGATGCTGATGAAAATCAAAATGACTGATTAGCTTTAAAAACGCAACACTCTTTATTCTTACTGAATTGTTTTCTTTGTTGTAGGTTTTTTTTGATTTTATGGAGCCAACAGTAAAATATACACGTTTTTTGTTTCAGTCGATTTTAGAAAACTTCTGAACTTTTCTTTCCTTTATTTTAATTTTGCAGTGCTAATAATTGGTGCAGTGCTAACGATTGGGTGCTTCACCCTTTGTTGTATACGTAATATTGATTTTGTAATAGAACTAGCGGTATTAATATCTTAAAAATATTTATTATGATTGAAATTGTAAACGTTTAGTTTTATCGTTTTTCACATTTATTGTGTATAGCACAAACAATTACAATGTTTCTCCGTAGGGATAGGCAGAGCGTTTTGAACGTTAAATCAATTTATCTTTCATTATCGAAATTTCCCTACCTGCACCCAGTGAAGCATAGGGCACTGCATGGCAGGGACGAATCGTCCAAATTAGCGATTATGCACAGCTCACCATTACATTTGACTTTCGATAATAATGAACTATAGTACTATGTTTATGGAAAAATAAATAAAATAATTGTCATTTACTATAAATCACCACCACAATTTATAATTTTCTACCGATAAATATATAAACGAAGTGCGCTCAGCGCCCAGTCCGTTCTCAGTGAACGACGAAACTAGCCGATTACCTCAGTTTATTTCTCCATACAAAAAAGTACACCGTATTTTACATCATTAAACAAGTCAAGTTTTTTAGTACTAAAACAAGCTCGCAGATAACAAATATTATTTAAAAATTCTCTATTTGTAAACTAGTATTTCGAACATAAATTCTGAATTACTATTTTTGTTGACAAGATGCCATTAACATATTATGTGTCACATAGGACATGTGGCGTTCGAAGTGGCCATTTTTGGCATTACTCATAAAAAATGAAACTGGCCAGTGTTTAGTGTTGAAATTTCAATCATATTGGAAATGTCTGCGGAATGTTATTGTGATATTTTTTAATGTTTTTTGTGCAAGTGATGCATTAAAATACTGTAAAATAAAGCTACGTCTATCTCAAAGTTAATAATGATTGTTGTATGTTGAGTTTCACAGAACCACAGAAAAAAAAAGCCATGTTATTTTTATATAATGTGGTGACACGGAAAAGGGGCATAAGTCTGTGTAGTATAATTTTACAGTATGGCTGTTTTACTTATTGACAACTAGGGCCTAGGTGTTTTTTTATTAATTACAAAAGAAATAACTAAACATTTTCAACTTCGATGCTTGAATTTATTTGAATTTGAGTATTTTCTGCGAGATGTCATATTTGTTTCTTAAAAAAAAATGCGTATTTATATTTATTTACGACTTGTTATTTATTTCTCCATACTACAATCGATTTGTCACTAAGTACACTTAGGCTTATATTCATAGATACATTTTAGCTTTGCCATTGCTCAAATTGGAGCTATATTTCCACCAATCATTCTTTTACATTTCTATTTACCTCTTCTTTCTGAAGCTCACCTTCAACTATGTTGGAGGCTCAAAGAATATTGGTACTTTCTCTTGAGAGTTCTACTTTTTGCTGTCTTAATGATATTACTACTATTACTATTACCATCACTTCATTTCCCGCAACAGTAGGTAGAGAGAATGGACCACCACACACGTCTATCTTGGCTTACATTTCTAATTTCTTCCACATTCATACATCTTGTCATACACGCCCTTCGATACTGCCTGCTTTTGACATGACCAGACATAAGATTTTGGTTTATCTAATCGTGCCACGTGTTTTTTGGTCATCTTTGTCCCACGTTTCCGTTCATTCTCGCCATATATACCTGTTTTACTATTCTTATGTCATCCATTCGTTCTACATGACCAAACTGTTTAAGAGATCCTTTTTAGATTTTATCAGTTATACCTGACTCAGATGTACACTCTCGCCTGATTTCATCATTCGTTACCCAGTCATACATTGATTTCCACACATTCACTCATCTTTCATCCTTTCCTTCTCTTACTGATATACTTAAAGAAATTATGTATCATAACTTAAGCTCACTGAACATTTACATTTTGTTCTCATGACGTTATTAGGGCGATAATTTTTTTTGCTCTCGACATCTTCGACACGACCTTATCTTGGATTTTTCTTCTTATCACAGAAAGTATGCGGCAACCATCACACTTCGCATTTCGCAGGCGGGCAATTCAAATTTGACTATGGAAGGGCGCCGATCGACCAAAGATAAAATCAGTGCCCTTTGACAGTATCATAAATTAATACTATTGCTGTCTACTGCGCGCGCAAGTCGATTTGTGCCCATATTCCATGTTACAATTTACAAATATGTATCTACTCAGGCCAAAACAAATATGTGTTATCGTTATGATGAGAAATTCTTACTCTTCTTTATTTTACTTGTATATCTGTTAATGGAGTATCAAATTATATCAATAACTGAGTTTGCCAAAAAACCGACTTATCCCCCTTTTCTGTGTCAGCACAGATATTATGTGCTTATATGTAGGTACAAATGATTTAACATTTTTTGTAGATTACCTATAAAATAAATCACTGCTCGCCACTGCTGCACTAGCACTTCAATCTTTCAGGAGTCAGTACAGGGTCTGCGAAATATTGTAGTGCTAAACCACCATGAAAACAGATATTTCAAGTCGGCCCTGCCAGGAACTGAACCCGGGACTTCGAGAATGGTAGGCGAGTGGCACAAACCACTGCACTACTAGGCCTCGTTCAGGATTCGTCATCATTTATACACGGACACGGACTTTTTTATTTTATCTTTTCGCACCTACAGCGTTACCAACCTCTATCGAGCGAATATCGGTACATTCATTATCAAGACAATTATCTTAAGGTGGGGGGCAGCATTGCCAATCTCTAGATTTGGTGACCACACAAAAGCCGAGAGCGGAAAGGGGAGGGGGAGGGAAACAAGCTACAGTCAGAAGCCCTGAAGCAAATACCGATGACGCGAGTCATCATTTTATATTGAATAAATCATCATTATCATCATTCCATATCCGCTCCCTAGTTGGAGCATATGGTGTCCACGAAGATTCTCCAAGCATCTCGGTGGTCTGCCAGCTCAAGTCAGGTTCGCGTCCCGTAGTTCTGACATGAACTGCTGACGTACAGTCATCAGTGGAAGGCCAGAGCGTCGAGAACCTGATGTCTCGTAACGTAAGCAAGCCTGATTAAGGCTCTCCGGAGACATCCGCAGTATATGGCCAAGCCAACTGTCTCGTCTTCACTTGATGACAATTTTCACCGAAGTTTTCTGGAAAAATTATTTAGACTCAGTGGGCAAATATAATTATTGCACGTAACTAAATATAATATAATGAATAATTGTCGTTCTGCAGCACTGAAAGAAAAAATGGTCACTTAACACACTGTTTAATATTCCTCATTCTGTCTATGTTGAATCATTTACATTTCCTCAACTTTTATTCCATCTTATTACATGTCATAAACCCTGTAAATGCTCAAACTTCTATAGTCTCTTTTTTTAATGTTTTCCCTCTCTATTGTAGTAAATTACAATCTTTTTTTTTTTTTTGCACCACAACAGGCCAGGAGGCCCAATTACAGCGGTGAATTACATCACAGAACACCCAGGCTTGAGAAAAATCACATTTAATTTTTGTGTTCTCACCGGGAATCGAACCCGGAACCTTCCGTCTGTGAGTCAAGCGTCTTGAACACTACACCACGGAGGCCGCCACGGATCTTAATAAACCGATAGATATTGAAATCTAGTCACGTCCAGAAATATTTGGAAATTCTATTTATTTATGTTTTTTAAAAAATATTTTACTTTATTAAACCTATTACTATGTTATTACCTTTATATATACTTCACATCAACGGACACCTGTTATTTTCCACTTATTATTATTATGGATAACTTATATAGCGCCATTTTCGTAATAAAATACCTCAAGGGCGCTTTACATGGTGATTCTATTGTTAAGTTAATTTAATTGAAGCTTTTAAATTTGTAATTTAATTAAAATAATTTATTTTGTTGTCACGTGCTACGGATTTATTCAAATGATTTAGAGAACAAGTGGATTTTAAGTTTTTTCCATTTTTTCATTCATGTTTTGTACATTTATTTGACTGTTTCATGTCATCCATCTCAGATATTGAACCCGTAACCTCAACTATGGTAGCCGGACGCGCAAATCACAGGACTACGAAGCGTACTTATCTCCACTCGATTTCCTTTTTCGGGGTTTTAACCTAAGAGTAACCATCGAGTGGAAAACGCTCGTCCGGCTCACAAAAATACGGCTGTATTTCTTTATTCGCCCGGACACGGACTAAAATATATCTATAAGAAAATTGTAGATACTTAACTACTTAGTTAAAAAAAAAACCCACAAAGACTTAAATAAAAAATATCAAATCGTAAATCATCGGTGTATGGGCCAATATTTTTTTTCTGTTATGTATACAAGCTAACACAATATATTTATAAATAATTGCTTAATTATTTTTTTTTTAAAGTCTTACATCCCTTAATTATTTTTTAAAACAACATTATTATAGTTATTTTAGTAAATATGTGAGAATGATTCTAAAATAATTTTCTACCTTTCTTAAAATATGTATACGAGTTGCTAAAAAGCTTAAGTCTGGTCATGTCAAAAGCAGACAGAACCGAAGGGCATGTATGACAAGATGTATGAATGTGGAAGAGGCTAGGATTGTATGCCAGGATAGACGTGTGTGGCGGTCCATTCTCTCTGCCTACCCCTACGGGGAAATGGCGTGATGGTAGTAGTAGTAGTAGTAGTAGTAGTAGTAGTAAAAAGCTATATATTTATCTTTATTTTACAACCTTTCAGATAATTAACATTTTGTGATTGAAATTATATATGCCTATATGCAACGCAAAACAGCAGAAAACTATTATTCTTTCCCGGGAAAAAAACCCACTAAAAAAGTATCGACCCCTAATTACGATTTTTATTTTTAATAAATAAAGTACTTCACGTAATAAAGTTTGTGTATAATTAGAACTAGCGAGTGAAACCCGAAGTAATACTTTTCTTTTATAAAATTCTACATTTATTTTGTGCCGTGAGTAAATAAATTTTGTTTGCAAACAAAACTAATTCACTTTTTAATATTTAGTATGTTAAATTATCAAATTTGTGGGATTTTTCGTCTTTCGGAAAATCGGCTGCTAAAGGAAAACATCATATCAATGGAAATTGAGAATCGTCGCCACCGGCGTAGATGGGCGCGAGTTGCGCCTTCAGTACAGCTCGGGACCGCAACCCCGACGGTCGTGTAGCGTCCAGACCACCGTTAGGCGGCGCGACGTCAGCTACGAGTCACAATAGCATATTTCCCGGAAGAAACGCTTCAAGGGCGACATACGAAAGCGAGCTGGACGATAAGGTATTTATGATTAAAAAACTTGAATTCTGTTAACTTCTGAAAGTGACTGAAAAAAATATCTGTGACAACTTATACTACTTAAAAAAAACAACAACTTTTAAGTGTAAAAAAACGTTATGACTACACAGCTGAAAGAAAATAATTCTTATTATAATCAGTTAAAATACATATGATTTATCAGCAATTTTTTATGTTGTTGGTTATGATAAATACATTTAAAGTAAATGATTTTATTGTTTGTTATAAAGCGATCGTTTTTTTATTTCCATGTTTTAATAATTGCATTATTTAAATATATGTAAGGTATTCGATTATTTTGGTGTTTGATTGAGGTGAGTTTTGATTGAAAATTTGTGCATATTTTCGCTATCGTAAGATTCAGTTAATGTCCTTCACCCTTTCGGCCCGAATTTCTCCAACACCGTAGAATTTCAAGGACACTAGGGATGTTCGTTGTACAAAGGCAGTGTATAGAAAACAAGATTACTTAGATCCGCTTTACAAATACGAGGGGTGACTTTTTTCGAGTATTTCCTAGTTTTGTTTGACCCGTCGTTTCAAGAACTTGTATCGAATATTTTTTCGAATCGGGACACGGTCACGAAAAGGTATTTATCAATTTAATAATGCTCATTCATTTAGAAATTAACATCATTATAACTGATGTAAATTTTCTCACCTCTGCATTTCACTTAATGGGAACAAATTAATGTATAGACATACGTGTACGAGTATTTTAACATGTACGAAGCAATTGTTAACGACGGGTATCTCAAACGAGAGGGAAAAATATTAGAAAATATTTTTATCAACTGTTATTGGCTGGTCCAAGTGGCTTTGTACTCCTGTTTTTGCGACAATGGCCGTATATAATTCATATCATCAATGAGGAAATTCAGTGCTATAGAAAATAGGATATAAGAAATTTATCGTTAGAATATTGCAATAGATTTCCGGTTTGCGGGAAGCCACTTCACCAATCAGCAGAACTTACCGAAGAGAACTTGTGACGTAACAGGTAGAGTAATTTAAAAGATCACAAAACTTTGAAAAATTAAAGCGCTGATAACACAGGATATAATTTTTTTTTTAATGCTTTGTTTGATAGACTATAAAGTTTTTTTTAAAAAACCACTGTACTTCTTCGTTGTAGTGCATTCACACTTTAGGTCGCAGACAAGGTATAGTCGAAACCGGAACCGAGTTGCACAGTTTAAACCCGTGCTATGCCAGCGCGTATCCTTCAAAACATCGTACTAAAAAATCAATTTTATATAATTATGTAAATGTCAATCTTAATGATTTCATTAAAAACACAACCTCATAAACATTTAGAGAGACATTTTTTTTTTTATACACGGTCGGCCTCATAGTGCAGTGGCCAGAGCGTTTACTTACCATGCAAGAGGTCTCGGGTTCGTTTCCCATTGGCATAAAGTATTTATTTTTAAAAAAATGTTTGTATACTAGAATATTTCATAGTTCCTGGACTGAAGTGAGACTGGTCATCATACCTCTTGTAACCAAAATGATCGATGTTCACTGCGATCGGTGCACCAATGTAGTGCCCTATGCACCATTAGGTGCGGAATGGGAATGATAATGATATTTTTGATTTTGTTTCACAATATCTATGTTAGTGATATTTAGGGATTAATTAAAAAGTTTTTCCACCAGATTTTGTGTATGTCCAAACGCTTGCAGACAAGTACTTAATTTTGATCCAAAGGGATTTTATCAAATTAATTCACAATTCAAATTCAAAACGTTTTTGAGAAAGAAATATGGAAAGCTAGGCGTTTACAGATCTTATGACCTGTCATTGGTTAGTAAAAGTGATCACTTTACACACTATATAACATTCAGCGCTTCGGAAATAGACAAAATGGTGAATGTTACACAATGTGTAAAGTGGACACCACAACCAGCCAATGACAGGCCATAAGCCTAAACTTTTATACCCCTTATTTGAAATGTGATCTACCTCAGTTGTAATATGTTAATATTAATTATATTCTAGGGGGTTAAATTCAGTTCTTGTCAATAAACATTTGGACAAACTCAAAATATTTTGGATCAAACCAATTAGTGATGGAAAAAATATGGGTATTTAGAATGTTTCTTTCAAACATTTAAGTCGGTTTGTGGTCTCGCGGTTAGTTATGCAGACTCACGGATTAGAGGTCCGAAGTTTAAACCTCACCTTACGCTAACTTAATTCTCATTTTCTTATAGTGGGATATTTATAGTTCTTTTAAAATGGGCCCAAATTCGAAATATATTGACAAATTTCAAGAACGCTAAAACAATTTTGTTTTAATGTTTTTTTTAAAAGACAAAAAAATCAGATCAAACTAAACCTGACACCATCACTGATAAACAAATACTTTCGAATGAGAAGTTCATCATCATTCCCTTTCCGCACCTGATGGTGCATAAAGCACTGCATTGGTACACCAATCGCAGCTTATCTTGATCATTTTTGTAACATGAAAGTTAGATGATCAGTCTTACGCTGCAGGTACCACTCCAGGGATTATGAATGGTGTGAAAACACCCTTTTAAATAAATATTTATTATTATCTATTACACCACGAGGCCGATACCACCACCGAAGTTACACCACCTTTTTTGCAATGGTTATCTGAACGGTGTTACACCCAATCACGATACAGGCAGCCTTTTTGGTTTAGATTCTACATATCAAGCTTATGTCAGCCGGCTGGCGGTTAAAAAACGGCTGAATATGGGTCGAGCGATTGGGCATCAGTCAATAAGGGTCATCATTTTGGGGCTCGGGGTGCGTCTTTGTGTATACTAAGGAGAGATCCTTAAGCCCACCATCCACTCGCAGCTGTTATAGAGTCCTGGGGGACTCTCTGTCAGCTGCGCGTAGGTGAAAGTTATTGTAAATATTCTTAAGGAATACGAACTCCATGTAGATTATGGAGGAGGGAGGAAGATGTATGAACAGAGGCCAACACGTCGTTCCTACCCCTTAGGATCCCCTCAATGCCTCTGTTTTTTAAGTATTCAAAAATATATATTTACACAAATAAACGTTTATTGATATACAAAAACAATGACATTAAACTAAAGTTACACAACAAACATATTAAAAACACGAATATATTTAAACAGGAGAACGGCTTTGAATAAAGAAAGACTCCCTAGGTAATCAGAGGCAGGGGATCCGAATACCACCCCATCAGGGGAGGACGAAACAAAAGAACATGCGCGTTTCGCTCGGAAGAAAGCACATGCCTAACTGTATCAGCATCCCACAGAAACAGTTGCTTGTCTCACCATATTTTGCCCACCTAGACGTACGCGCATCTGAGGAGCTCTCAACGCGATACCCAAGTCCCCACAAACTGACGAAAGAGTGCAAAATTCGTATTGTTGGCCATCAGATCCACATTCCACGCCGGTCGCATGACCCCTGTCAGACCATTCAACATCTCATCTCTGGCATCACCTAATAGCACGCAATGCCACAGGATGTGTTCGGCCGATTCATGGTCATCTCCGCAAACACATCTCAGACAGGAGCAAGTCCAAGCTTATGAAGCTTGTCTCTAAATTCCCCATGTCCCGAAACCATTTGTGGGGTATGATAGTCAAACGCTAAGAACTTACAACACATCCTGTGTCTAATGAAAGGTAAAAAAGACTACGTCCATCTCCCTGTACATGTCATGTCCCATCTATTCTGCCATTGATTGAGAATTAAGCCTCGCATAATATCACATAGGACGCTTAATCTATGTTAATAAATAATAGGTCATGACTATACATGTTGATCATCATCATCATTCTCTTCTGCGACACCTTATGGCATACAGGGTACTGTACTGTACTGTATAAGTTCGCCGATCGAAACGTTTCTCTATGGTTTGTTACACAAAAGCGAGATTAATCTTTGTAAAAAGTAAGCAACGAACGAATGATTTAAGTTGATTCAGTAAAAGCAGAGTATAATAAAATAGTACTTCAGTGCTTGTACAAAAGGCGACAATTTGTTTTCTTAGATCGGTTTCTTTAAATTTATTTCCGTTAAGTATTATTTTCATTACGATAAATCCAAGGCGTTGTAAAATTTCTAAAAACCAATCGATACGGATTATTTTTTCGGTCTTACAAAAATCATCAAACACGTCACATTACAGCTGAATATTACATGTTTTTGTAATGAAAATAATTCATCCATTGTTTTATTAGTGACCTCACTTTTGAATTATTTACTGTACATAAACAGAGATCATTATTATTACATTACTCATATTGCGCCTTATTAGTTCGTCTAATGACTCTATATTTAGCCACTTCAAATAACATAGCAAATTTCATATGACAAACACCAGTTGAAGTAAAGGATTTGTTACGATTTACATTACACACCTTAAAAATATTACAATTTTTCCGCTTCTGGGTAGTCAGAGAATTGCAGTTCTGGGCCGGTATTCTGAACGCTCTTGCGAGCGTAGCTTCATCATCATTTCATTTCCGTACCTAATGTTGCATAGGGCACTGCATTGGTACACCAATTACAGGTGACAGGTCCAAGAAAAATCATCTAATTTTTAAAAGTAAAGTATTTTCTGGTGTCGCTTTATTGGTGAAATAATGGTAGTAATTAATAAAGGTCTCAGTTCTCTAACTTCATGAAAATCAAAAGACAAAAGAATCACGGGAATAGGGATATTTTAATATAATATATGCAATATGTAAAAGTTACATAGTGTTTAAAGTGGCCAATTAAACCAGCCAATTACGGATCACGCGCCTTGTAAACTCCTAGACCTCCGTATTCCCTTCTCAAAAATGTTCTCAATCTGCGTTGTAATATATTTTATAGTTAAGTCATCATTATCACCAAATCCTTATCCGCACACAAAGGTGCGTTGGTTACTGCATTGTTAAATAAAATACAGCGTAACTCGATATGTTATAGGAAGATAAAGTGATCAGTCTTACGCTGCAAATGCCAGTTCCATGTCCAGTGTAAAACAAACAAATATTTCGTGCCCACTTTCCCAGGAATCGCACCCGGGACCTGGATGGTAAGCGATTGCGCCAACCACTAGACTACGAAGCGGACTTTTTTCCGCTCGATTTCCTTTTTCAGGATTTCAGTAGGAAAACCCTCGTCCGGGATCCCGATTCTTTTACGCTTACAGAACTGTGTTCGTAATCTGTCCGAACACAGACCATTTTAGTAGCAGTCGAATGAATATTTCACATCGACCTCGCCGAGAAGTGAACCCAATACATCAACGCACTAAATTTATTGGATATTCTATTTCAATATGTTTTCTATCTGTAAGTAGCCATCCAATAAAAAAACACTTATTCTGGTTCTATTTCACATTCAAAACTGTTTGCTTTGTTTTGCTCTTGATACGAAAAAACAATTATTAAAATACAGTTACTTAATTTTACATGCCGGCGGAGTGATAGATATGTTAAATTTTGAAAAAATTGGCATGCTAGGTCTGTATGCAATGACAGAGTAATATGGCGTTCTATTATCTTTGCCTGCCCCTACGGGGAATCGGTGTGATGGTTTGTTTGTTTATTTGGTGGATCCGAACGCGGATATTGATATTTTGATTAGTGGGTTTTTTTTTACTATTTTTTTTTATTTGCAAAAAGTTAATACAAAAACAAAATTAATATAAATTCTTTGTGTATAATATCACGATTGGCCACATATATATTACAGTCATCAAAGGTGTATTTACCTTTTTTATTCTAATTTTTTTCCAACAGGAGTTATATAACCAAACCTTCATCCGACACGTGTTAATATTGATCAATTTGATCCATTGAATTTGTAATTACCAAAATCTGAATGAGAAAAAAATTCATCGGGAATTAATGTGAATATTTTTTGTGCTGTATTTTTTATTTGTTGTTTCTATCATTTCCATTCAGTTTTTTGCCCTCGAAATTATCATTGAATTTGGAGGAATTTTTTGTAAGACAAGTTATTAGGACTCGTCATCATTATTTCCTTATCCGCAACTAATGTGGATAGGCTACGGCACGGCACTTCAATAGTGATCAGTCGGGAAACAGTCCAGCAACAGGACAACATTGCAGGGTACATAAATAAGCTACTTTCAAAACCAATATTTCACATCGACTCTCCTAGGAATCGATCTCAGGACTCTAAAGATGGTAGGCGAACGGACTTATTTCCACTACATTTCATATTTTAGAATTTTTACCTTAAACATAATGTTTGTTATAAAAACGTTTGAATGAAACCAACACAATCATTAAATAATAAAATGCATAATTTTGTAAGAGTGAAGTAAATTACGGCAACTCCGAATATAATAAAATTTAGTTTTTACCGAGTCGAAATATTATTTTTCGTCTTCTTTTACAGGATAAATAGTATTTACTCTAAATTAATTTTATTTCTAAGATCAAAGAGTTAAATTATTTTATATTGTAACTTGACACCAAATAAAAGGTTAATTACGTCAAAAAAACATACAGTACTCGCAAAGTTTTTAAAATGTGTTTTTTTGTAATATGTATCAAATACATTTGTAAATAAATTTACTCTTAAGGTTCTCATTAAAAAAACTAAATGTTTAAAGTATGAAAAATCACTACTTTGTTACTTCTTCTGGTAACAAGACAGACATAACAAGAATACAAAGACAACAAAATAAAATTCTTAAACTAACATACAACCTACCCTACCTGACCTCTACGACTGAACTGTACAAAAAAACACACCAGTTTGACATAAACTACTTGACTAAAGTTGAGACCTTAAAAATTGTGCACAAAATAACACTGGGAAACATACAAGACGACGACATAATATTAGTCAAAAATGCTGACATACATAAATATAACACCAGACAACAAAAACACTATCATATTGAAAAAGCAAAGACAAACACAGGACAGTCAAAAATACTACATAATGGACTTAAACACTACAACGACCTACCTTATTACTTGAAAACTTTTAATGGAGACAAATTTAAAATCAATCTGAAAAAGCACATGATGACTGAACTAACTAGACTAGACGAGACATAAAATGACTAGACAATATTAAATTTCTAATGTAACCCTAACGGGTTTTTTAAAATTGTAAATAAATAAAAAAAAAATAAAAAAAGTTAGGTTTTTGGGAATACTGTAGTTAACCTCTCACATACTGATATTATGGACAAAGTAACAACAAATAATTCGACCGGGGTTTCGCAATGTTTTGCAGCAACAGAAGACTTCGCGAATCCGAAATCTTTAATTGAACGCTTACTTAATTCTTAGGTTGGGTGTTTTCTAATAACAAAAATGAAAAACGTTATAAAACATTTATAATTTATTAAGAAATCATATCAATTCACATCAAATATGAGTGAATAAAACTCTCGATTACTCGGATGATTTTGAGTTCTTGATTCGCAAAACGAGTTGATATCAGGTAATAAGTAAGTTGAATTCTTACGTATATCTGTTGTGGAATTGAGCCAGTTTCGGCATTTTTACTTTGTTGCGGCATAGTAAAGACATCCCACTTGGCATGAATAAGTTTAAAAAAGCGGAAATAAAAAATGAAAACTTGCCTTATCTTTATACAAACAAACAAACCATCACGCTGTTTCGCCGTAGGGGTAGGCAGCGAGGATAGAACGCCATAACACTCTATCTTGGCATACAGACCTCGCTTCCTCTACATTCATGCATCTTCTCATGCACGCACGTCGATTATTCCTACTTTCGATATGTCCATCTTCAAGTATTTGACGGACTCGATCGTGCCATCGTGTCGTCTTTCTCGGTCTTCCTCGTTTTCTGCGTCCATCAACACTTGCATCGTAGATCCTTTTAGTCGTTCTTTCGCTGTCCATTCGCTCTACATGTCCAAACCAACGCCGCACCCCTTTCTTGATTCTGTCAGTGATGCATGTCTCAGCCCTACGCACTTCACGGATCTCGACATTTGTGCACCTATCATACATCGTTTTACCACACATTCGCCTGAGGGATCGCATTTCGACAGCATTCAACCTACTTTCATC
Organism: Micrasema longulum; assembly: GCF_059751315.1. Taxonomy (NCBI): domain Eukaryota; kingdom Metazoa; phylum Arthropoda; class Insecta; order Trichoptera; family Brachycentridae; genus Micrasema; species Micrasema longulum. The sequence continues at coordinate 49,696 of NW_028277844.1, forward strand.
ATCATTTTTCCAATTCCATACTTCGCTCCCGTACATTAGAGTTGGAACTAGAACTCCGTTGTGAACTGCTAGTTTAGCCTCCTGCGATAAACATTTGTTTGCCAAAGTAGATTTTAGTGCACCGTTCACCCTGTTCCCGGCACTCACCCTGCTTTCAATATCTTTCTCGGCCTTTCCGTCCCCAGTATTTTAATTTAGGAATTGGGTTATTTTTAAGAGAGAATTAATAAAAAAAGTTATTAAAGGAAGTGATTTCGTACTGAATCGATAGTTTTTTTTAATGTTATGCTTTTAAGGCCGTACTCGCTGATGAAATATTATTTACATATAAAGCATTGAATTTTTGGTCAAACATTTAACTGAATGTTATTTACATAAATTTAGATTACATAAATTTAGTTTATGTTAATTTGGGAATGAGTTTATTTATAAGGCAGGGTTGATAAAAATCCAAAAAATAAGGGATGTAATTTTATACTTAAAAATAGACGCTTAGAAATCTAGCACCCTATTGACTTACTAAAAAATGACTTAGAAGAGGTTTAAATTAATTAATGATTGTTGACACATAATTTATAAGAATACCTCTGTCCGCGCAGACGAGCAATAAAGTTGTGTGTGTGAAATAGAACCAGAATCCAGCACGAGTGTTTTTGACTCGATGGCTGCTACTGGTTACCTGGGTAAAAAAAATAAAAATGAAATAAAGTGGAGAAATATCCGCTTTATAGTGTGGTGGTTGGCTCATTCTCCTACCTGCTTGTGATCCCAAGTTCAATTCCCAGAAAGGTTGACATTGAAGGGAGACCTTTAAGCCCACCATCCACCCGCAGCTGTTATAGAGTCCTGAGGGACTCTCTGTCAGCTGCGCATAGATGAAAGTGATTATAAATATTCCTAAAGAATACAAACTCTATGCAGATCAAGGACGGGGGAGGAGGACGTATGGACAGAAGCCAACACGTCGTCCCCACCCCTCAGGATCCCCTCAATGCTACTGTTTTTTTTTATTCAAAAAAATATGTTAACAAACAATGTACATAAATAAACGTATCCAAATAAACAAAAACATTTTCTTTAAGCTATAGTAACATAACAAACATAACTTACACAAAACATAAGTAAAAACACGGATATTTACAATAAGAGAACGCCTTTGGATAAAGAAGGACTCCCTGGGTGGTCAGAGGCAGAGGATCCGAATACCACCCCCGTAAGGGGAGGACAAAACAAAAGAACGTGTGCGTTCCGCTTGGAAGAAAGCACAGTCCCAACTGAATGAGCATCCTACAGGAACAGTTGCCTGTCCCAGCATATTTTACCCACCTAGGCGTCCGCGCATCTGAGGAGCTCCCAACGCGATACCCAAGTCCGGACAAACTGACGGAAGGATGCAAAATTCGTACTGTTGACAGTAGATTTTCCTCCAAATCATTTCATTTTCCCTGGAGTTTCAGGTCAGATCACCTCACCTCCCTGTAACAGATAATCGAGATACGCTGTATTTGATTTACAAATGCAGTTCCCTGTGCGCCACTTGGTGCGGAAAGCGAAACGATACTATTTCTGATCATCTTGCCTTCATTTATTTTACAAATGACCGCTGCGTTCGTCGTACCAATGCTGTATCTATGCACCGCTTGGTGAGGATAAAAAAATGATGAAATGCATAGAAATGTTAATTCAATATACCAAGATAAAAAAAGGCATCGAACACAGCAGATAAGAATACGGTAGACTATACATTTCATTATAATTTTTATATTTATAAATTATATAAAAAACATTCGCACTGACCTTAACCTTATATTAAGATTAGGATTCAGTCAAACCGGAATATGGTTTACTCACATACTCGTAACACGGCCATTAATCTTCCCAGCTGATTGTTTATCGCAGGAGACAAAACTAGCAGTTAGCAATGTAGTTCTAGAGGCAACTCTAATGTATGGGAGCGAAGTATGGAATTGGAAAATAATTATGACAGTAGGTAAAATGCTGCTGAAATGCTATTCCTCGGGTGAATGTGTGGTAAAACGATGTATGACAGGTGCACAAATGTCGAGATCCGTGAACTGTGTAAGGCTGAGACTTGCATTATCGACGGAATCAAGAAAGAAGTGCAGCGTTGGTTTGGACTTGTAGAGCGAATGGACAGCGAAAGAACGGCTAAAAGAATCTACGATGAGAATGTTGATGGATGCAGAAAACCAGGAAGACCGAGAAAGACATGGCACGATCAAATCCATCAAATACTTGAAGATGGACCTGTCAAGAGTAAGAATAATCGGCGTGCGTTCTTAAAATATTTGATTTTGACTTCTGATGACATTGTTGGTAACATGAAAAGAAATTGATTGACATCATTTATACCATAAATTATTTTGAAAATGCATAAATACAATGAAAGTACACACCTTTTTCCCGAAACTGTTTATAAAGACTTGTGTCTTTCTTCCGTTTTGCATATACACGATCATTTATAAAAAAAACAATCGAACCGCAAAAATAACAAAACATAGAAAGTTTTAAAGTTTTCACTATACACCTTACTGCAGTATTGTCAATTTTAGATCAATAAAATATACATGGGCAGTACAATTACCTTTTTCTAATTTCCCAGTATGTCATTGAAAGAATACAGTGTTAGTTCCAAGTTGAGAACGTAGTAATACAAATAAAACAAACAACGACACAAAACTCAAATACATATAGGAATCATTAAAACAATTTGCATTTTACAACATGCACTTGAGTGTTTGAGAAATAGAAGAAAAACAATACGTCTACCAATGCAAATAACTACTTCAAATTATCAAGACACTACTAGCTAAGTCCTAACCTAGATTATAACATGATTTCTATCGAACTACGACAAAATTATCTCTCGTTATAACACTGATCCCTCGCAAAAACCCTAATTGTCCTAATACCAACAGTAGGAACAATCTCGTGCGAAGACCCTAATCGTCCTAACAACCTTTCAGACCTTGGTGCAGACGAAACCGGGCCTAGAACATGTTCAGCGCGCGGTTTTCTTAAATTGGTCTACTTGTTAGATTTGAAATTTACCACTTCCTTTCTTTGGGACAAGAACAACACAGACGAACTAGAGTTCAGTTCAGACAACCAATGCCAGTACTCGAGTATGTATGTATTTGTCCAAAACAGATTTAGTTCTCATGGTAGGTCTTTACCCAATGCACAAATCGTATTTTAAGTAATAGCTCTGTTAAATTAAGTATGATTTTGCCAATACCATACTGCTGTCCTTAATATTTTATTTAAAATGATTGCTTCAAAAAATACAAAATTTTGACACCGTTTCCGATAAGCATACTTATAGTCCGCTTACACGTAGAAAATGCAATATCGTTCTGTCCCAGGGCTCAACTATTGTCCTTGTGAAAATAAAAATTTGTACAGCAAAAAAATTGTCCCGAGACATCGCCACCGAGGACAGGCAGGCTATCTCTGCGGAACAATTATTACCCAGACCACCGCGCGCGTCCGCCAGTAGTCACATGGTCACACGGACAGGACATTCCGGCAATAGCAATTTATTTATAGTGAACGTGTCGCTCCCAAAAAAAAAATATGACTCAAAGTGGTGGCAGAAAAAAAATCTTTTTATTATGTAGTTTGTCTGTTTTTCATACATTTTGGTATTAAATAAATAATAATTTTCGTTAATTTGCTCGTTACAAACACCGTCGTGTATTCAGTCAGAAAGGCGAGAGTTTAAATTTTGCTAAATCTCCCCCTCCAAGCCCAGATCCGTAAAATATCCCGCTATTGGATAGGCAGCGAGCTCTTTAATATCCTCAGATTTAACCAGTGGTCCTCCGAAGATGAGGCTCTTTTTATGATGTAAAGCATCACATTCACGTAGAATGTGTTTCGGTGTTTCCTTATCTTCCCTTCAGAACCAAAATATAGAAGTTTCGGAAAGGTTCATTCTAACGCGGTGTTTGTTCAATCTGCAGTGTCCTGTGCGGGCTCTAGTGATAACCCTCACTTGATGAGGCTGAGCTTTATTGGGTCGAAGGCAAACCTTTGCGAGTATCTTGGCGAGTATCAGTTCCTTCGCATGGTGCTAACCAGGTACTTTTTGCCAGAGCATAACGCTCTGCTTCCTGGGCCCAGGGAGTATTGAAGTCCAGGCATCCACAGGGCTTATGACCTGGCATTGGCTGGTTTAAGTGGCCACTTTACATACTGTGTAACATTCACTATTCCGCCTATATTTGAACATCTATATTCCTTCGACACTTCCATCTGTTGACGTTTGTGAAGTTAAACAAAACGTCAACAGATGGAAGTGTCGCAGAAATATGTATTTTTTTTAAATAATTTTTTTAATTAACAATCAACATATATGTTTTATTGCTTTTTAAATAATACTCGTATATAATAACACGTCCAGCGAATTTTATTGCTTTGATGAAGAAACTCCAGAGCCCTTTTTTATTTCTTATTAATAATAAGATGTGTAATATATCTCCTATTTTTTTTTTCTCATAACGATCTGGACATTTTGCAATCCGGATGATCGGATTTCGTATAAACGGCGTTCTACTGTATTACATTGTTACTTTTTCTTCCCTTATTTCGCTTTAGTTACCTGAAACTATATTTTCATGGATAATTTAAAGATAATTACCATTTTTAATTAATAGCAAAAATAATAAGATCATCGTATTACTGTAAGTATGTTAAAATACTAGGATCATAACATATTTGTTTAAATAAGAATTTCCGGCACGCTTGATTAGAAACACAATTTTCATTCAAAAAATATTAAATTAAAAATGCTCACAATGTTGCAATAGATCTCATTATTTTTAATGTGATAAAAAATTCAATATTTTTTGTTTTGTAAAAAATTAAATAAGAAAAAGTAAGCATTTATCGATTCAAATATAATTTTAAGCATCTGCTTGGGCGTTCACTTTAAGAAAAATTTGAATTACAAATATTAAATTACGTTTATTAAATAAATTATGGAAAAATAAAGAAATCCAGGTATTTTTTATTCCAGAATAACAAAAATGCCTTTAAAATATTTTATATTTGGGAAAATCGTAAGAAAAAAAACATCCATTTTCATTAAAATAACTGAAAACGACATTGGAATATAAGTGAAACTCGCTTCTCTGACAACTAAGTAGAATATGGCCATTATTTTATTGATGTTTTACAATCATTTGTTTATTCTAAATTCCTTCACTTCTGCGAAAATCCTGAAAAACGATAAAGTAATCTTTTGCCACACAAAGGCATAAGACCCGGCTTAAAGTAAGTAGCACAATGTGCTAATATTTAGATAGAAGTCTTTGTTAGAAATATTCTGCTGAGTGAAAAAAGGACGATTGATACCAGTCAGTCTGAACTTTAATGTTTGTCCAGTACGGTGTTAAACTTGGTACTTTGTTTTACTTCAGATTAGCTTTCTGCACCCTGAATTTTTACATGAGTATAAAAAAATGTATAATCATTACTTTATCCTTGGCTAATGATGCATAGGATACTGTATTAGTTCGGTGAAAGCAGTGTGTCAGTATTTTTTTTTATAATGTATTTTATTTAAAAACAACTTTCAATATGTATATTTTTTTGGTGATCCCGTGTAAGTTGGATTCGTTTCGACGTTTTGGCTACTAATGCAGCAGGGTAAACTGTGTACTTTATTTAAAAGAAAATTGTTTTTGTATTAGTAATTTGTACCGTGTCGCAGTCGGAAACAGACACATTTCGTGTCATTTTTGTAGTGAGTACTGAATGTTGAATTCACCGTATATCCTAGAGTATATCATGAATAATTGAAGAATGTTTCAAAATACATACTTAACTGTAAAAGAATGGTTTCTTTGTAGCTTAAGATAATTTCAGATCTGATCGAAACATGAAGTGTTTTTTGAAATTTATAAATATTGTTTCCGGCGGATGATGGATAGAGTTATGTGTGTGAAACAGAACCACAACCTTAGACGTTTTTAACTCATTGTAATCCTGCTCTAAGGTAAAAATCCTGAAATGAAAAAAATAGTGAAGACAATTTAACATTTCAACAATTCTTTCATCTGTTGACTTTTGTGAGTTCTCAAATGTGGATGCTTAAATATAGGCAGAATAATGAATGTTACACAGTGTGAAAAGCTGCTAACAAACTAATGACAGGTCACAAACCCTGTAAATGTCAAGGCTTTCATATTTTTTTTTCGGAAATGTTTTTCTTCTCTCTTGCAACAAATTTAATTCTAAAAAACTCCCCGGGGAAGAAATCCACCCTGTCTATAAACATTTGGACATACTCAATACATTGGTAATATCGTTTCAACTATTATTTTTTGTTTTTTCAAATTGTTTAATTAGTCCTTTTAGTTTATTAAATTAAAATAAAAACACTTCGCTGGATTTCCTTTTTATTTATTTAATTAAATACGGCATTTCTACTATTTACATTTATGTGGTTTAAGGAGCGCTTGAAAAAAAAATCGAGGATTATATATTAATATACTTTGCACATAAATAACTTGAAATACAAACATATTTAAAAGTAATTAAATTTATAACAAGTTTCCGATAAAATAACAAAATACTTTAATCAATCAAATCATAACTATTTCAACCTGACCTCGTTAAATTGATTTGCTCTTCAAGTATAAGCATAGTTACCTAAACATCTGTTTGTATTTAATTAAATGGTTCCTGATTGACTAGCTTCCTTCTAATGAAAGTGATCCTAATACTCTGCAACTCCCTATATACCACGGGGTATGGATATGCAAATGATGATGATGATCGATAAATGAATTAATAATTGTTGTTTCCAGGGTGATAATCATGGATTAGGCGGAGCTTTGGCGGGGGATGAAGAAGTGGTCCAACTGGACGATGAGATGGAAGACGTTTTCAACATCGCGGAAGCTGAGAGGTTCAGGGTATCCCAACTCCTGGGAGGAACCCCTGAAGTTGTGCCTCGGCGAACCTCTGAACCTCACCATGACTGTGAGTTATTTTCATCATTATAACTGTCTTTTACGATTTACGTAAAAACACATTTAGACGAACCGCGTACACTCTACACTTTTTCCGGGCAATTAAAGCGCCTTCCTTTTTCCTGAAATTGCGGCCGTATTCTGCAACTCGTTTCTTTGATTCTTTCGTATCATATGAGAAAGAACGAGAACGAAATACAGTTTTGATTGCGTTAGAGTGAGATGGATAAATAACGAACGAACGAACTTGCGAATTGAAATTGTTACAGAAAAATCCTGCTGTTTATAAAGACATATAATTTTGCATATTCAGTTTTAAAAAAAAAATATCTAGTATACGGCTCAAATGCCTTTTTTAAACAAAATCATTAATTTTTTATCACAAAATAATACAAGAGCAATCCACTTTTTACATACTACACAGCTGTTTTATACATTGTACTATATTACAACAATGCGAGTTTTAATACTTTAGATACTTCGGTAAAAAATAAATAAATCAAAAACCATTAATTCTTGATTTGCTGGTATTGTTGCAATGTTTGTATATTTAATGCCCTAGGTATAATACAAACTGTCTCGTTCCCAGGGCTTGGATATTCTCAACAATTTTTAAAATAAATGAAAAAAATAAATATTAAAAAAATAAACCATTAAAAAAAATGAGCATTAAAAATTAATTTTAAATTAAAAAAAAAACATACAAATCTAGTTATGCGTATATCCTTATACTATATATTTAACTTGACTTAAAGTTCAAAGTTGACTTTGAATCAAACCGTGAATATAACGAAACAGAGTCGCTGTCCATCCCGGTTGTGTTTAATTAGGTACTTGTTTTTTTGTTTTTTATTAATGAAATAAAATGACACACATTTTGTTTCTATAACAATCTACTTTTAAATGTTTTATGAAACTTAAAACTGTAACTTTTTAATCATTTTCTTTTTTAAATCATTATTTTGTTATTAAGACGACAGGACAGAACATTTTCCTAAAATACGGCTAGGCAATTTAAGGCAAACACGGTTCTTTAATTGATACACCAATATAAGATGGAATTTGTTCCTCTCGCGATTTAATAGCTGCCGTTTTTTATGTGAAAGGCAATTGACATTATTTCACCTACATACTAGGCAACGCCTGAAAATATTATTTTTTCAATTTCTATACTTCTTCATGGACCAGGTAATTTATCAACAATATTTTGAGTTTGTCCAAATTTTTGTAGACAAGGACTGGATTCAACTCCATGGGGAGCTGTTTATATTAATATATTACAACAGAGATGAAGAACATTTAAGAGAAGGTAATATAGAAATCCAGGCATCTACAGGGCTTATGACCTGTCAAAATAATATTTTCAGGCTTTGCCTAGTATGTAGGTGAAATAATTCAATTTGATGAATCTCACCCGCATAAATGAAGGTTTCAGCTCTTTAACTTCACAAACATCAACAGATGAAAGAATTGAAGGAATATATATGTTCAAATATAGGCAGAATGGTGAATGTTACACAGTGTGTAAAGTGGCCACTTAAACCAGTAATTGACAGGTCATAAGCCCTGTAGATGCCTAGACTTCTATATTACCTTATCTTAAATGTTCTTCATCTCTGTTGTAATATGTTAATATAAACAGCTCCCCAGGGAGTTGAATCCAGTCCTTGTCTACAAAAATTTGGACAAACTCAAAATACTGTTAATATTTTTTTAGTCCAGTCCTCTCTAGTTTCGAAAATATGCCTCTCTAATTACCACCCTTTTAGGAAAAAAAAGACTTGGTGTTTTATTATTACTAGTAGTATTTAGTAAACATGAATAAAATAAAATAGGAAATAATAAATTAGTTACGTAAACCTTGACAAAAAGCTTGTTTGCTTTGCAACTGGTCGGTGAAAAAAAAGGGGGTTAAAAACAAAGTTGTTGTATTTATTTTATTATAATGAAAAACCACAAAGTTAGTACTTCAAATGTATATTGGAAAGATTTTTTAGGTTAAATTTAATTCAATATGTTTTGTTGTCACTAATGTCAATCAATTAGGGCTTCCATTAGCATGTTGACTGGCTCAAAAAAAGGTTCAGATCGAAATAAATACCTGACATTACAGTACTTGTGTACAAAGACTCGTCCTTCTAGGTTTTTTACTGGCGGATAGTGAATACTCGTATTCCAATGACGCTAAACACATTCATGTTCGCTATCTCTCTTTTGCTGACCCTTTGACCCATTTCACACGTACCGTCCAAATTCTCACGGCACGATAAATTTACTTAGGATTAATCGATGTTTGGATGAGATTTTGCAAAAATGTGTCAACAGATTCGAAAAAATTAAGTTGGTGTCAGAATCATGATCTAAAAGTGACATTCTTACTTTGAAAAAACTGTTTGATGAGCTTAAAAATTTTCTATAATACTTTAATGTGTTGACCAAAAATTATGCAACTGGACAAAAAACAATACAATACCGCTTTAAGGTGCTTAACGTATTGTTGCAAATTAAGATCGGTGTGTGGCTAATATGATAACAATATTGCACAAATATATTAACCCCGCAATAGACAATTTGTTTGCCAGGATTGCTGACAATTTTCATTTATTATAAACGGCAGCCAATTTTTTTGTAATTTGAGAGTTAAAATAAATACAAAATAAATTTAATAAATTTCAACGTATTTTCAATGTCTGGTTTAGAAAATAAAGCTTTTTTGTTCTCAAAGTTTTCCATTACAATAAAATATATTCTATTGACAATTACACGTTTCAAAAATGGTTTAAAATTATAGATTGAAAAATACGTTTTTTTGTAAGAAACATTGTTTTAAATTTTAATTACTATTGGGGAAAAATGAGACATCGCCTTCAATTCTAAGTTTTTAACACTATCAACTACGTCATCTTAAACAAACAAAAGTATATATTTCCTCAGTTTATAAAAACAATTATTTCCTAATCACCAAAACTAAATAAAGGAATAAAAAACTGGCATAACTTTATGAAAACTGTTCACTCATTGGACCGATATACCACGAAAAAATATAATTTTATGAAAAGCAAACCTTAAAAGAGCGAACAATATATGAAATCGTTACTACATTCAATGAAATGTAAAGATTTTTATCACAAGTCAAATACCCAATTATATGGAAAGAAAAATATATTGTAAACAGAATCAATAAGCATAAATGTTTAGACAGAAACGATACTTAACAACCAGAAGAAAAGAAAAATGCAAAAGTTCAAGATTCTTTATATAAATATATGAGGTCTTAACCGAAAATAGATATAGAATAATAATAAAAAATTAATCAACTAACCCAGATATCACTATGCTAACAAAAACATGGCTAAGCAACACATAACAACAGCAACACAATTTTATTTTATTTTATTTTATTTTATTTTTGTTTTATTAGGGAAATCAACAGTTCTACATACATATTTTTAGTAAACAAACAGATATAGTGTATAAACTCAGAACCAATAACAGATTTCCACATAGTATACAAAGTTAGTAAAGAATATATATATTACATATCAAATAAATACATACAATTTATACATATAAAAATGTTATTTTCAAGTACTCAATAATCAAAGATTTTTTAAATATTAATTTTAAGAACATTAAGTTACTGTAAATTGGGCGGGATAAGGACAAAAATGCTTGAAGATAGGATAAGGAGGGGGGGGGGGAGATGTACATATTTATTATTATAATGTCTACTAAGTTACATAATACATTTTTAGTTTAAATTTTAAATCTGACAGAGTGATGTTTGTATAATCTATATTTTTAAATTTTGTATTGTACATTGAAAAAGTCCTACGAAAAAAAGCATTTTTAACATACTACGATGTTTTACTTGTTGGTACATGAAACAGGTGGTACCGTCTACAAATCCTGGCTGGCACATGTATTGTTATTAAACCAAGCAGCTCTGTACAGTCAACCATTCCTGTCACAATTTTGTAAAGCAGTAGTTGGTCCGCACACACTCTGCGGTATTGTAGAGAAATGATTCCATGGAAGGTGGAGGCAGTGAGAGTAGATACATAAGAAATACCGGTTTTGTATTTAAGGTACTTTATAAATTTGTTTTGAATATTTTCTATTTGTGGAAATAATAATTATAATGTAGGCTGTTAACTTACGTAGAGAAGGCAAAGGATGAGGAGTAGCGTTATATATTGAGAGTAATCTAGATTTTCAAATTAAAGTATAAGGAACCATAAAAGATAAATCAAATGTAATCTTAAATAATTTAACCAAACAAAATATTAAAATCTTCGTTTTCTATAGACAACCCAATGAAAATCAAGTAAACCAATTCATTAACTATTTTAAAACAGAAATACTCCCAAAAAAGGGAAAAATAATAATAGTTGGTAATTTCAACATAAAACTACTTGACAAAAAATGTGTTTATACTAAAGAATACTTAAATTCTTTCTACTCCCATAATTTTGAAATACTGAAGGAAATATCACCTGAAAAGTATACAAGGCAGAACCTAAGAGGTGAAAATGTTATAATGCTCATAATAAATGATCATGCGATCACGAATAAAACAGGATGCAATCACACTATTGACTATATAGACACACCGCTAAAAGATCATAGAGCAATGGAGTTAATTTTGGGTATAGTAGTAGCTTAACAAAAGCAAGATAAAAATATTTATCCAAAAAGATCGACATTAATAAACTTAAAGAAAGTATGGAAGTAAAATTACAAACAACTAGTTTCAAAGAACTGCAGGAGTTGAATTTAAATAAAAAATTTCAAAACACAAAAACGAAAAACAGAAGATTTACTAATTAGATCCAAGAGGGGTGGCTAAAATAATATTTTTTAAAAGTCATTCCAAAAATAAAATTTACAAAAAAATAGTAAAAGAAAGAGACAATCAACATCTACACATGCACCTTTAAAATATTTAAAAATAGCTGAGAAATGAAATAAAGAATTCTAAAAAACAACACCATCAACAACAAATAGAAAGAAACAATAATAAATTGTGGAAAATTGATAAAAACATTAAATCAGACACCAAAATACCATCACCAAGTATAAAGGAAATAAAACAAATAGACGAAAAATTAACAAATAATCCGTTGAAAATAACTGGTACATTAGATGTTTTTTATACAAGTATAGGAAAAAACTTGCAGAAAAATAAACCATGTTTAAATATAGCAAAAATTTGAGGAATTTGGAGGAATCAAAAAATCATAGAAAATTAAAAAGAACAGCTTCTCCGGGTTATGATAAAATTAAACCATTACTAGTATAAATTCTTAAAGACACGCTTAGTCCAATATTAGTAAAACTAATAGATCTGCATATAAAATAAGTAGGTACCTATCCGAATAAGTTAAAAATAGCAAGATTTACTTCAATATACAAAAGAGGTGATAAAACAGATCAAACTTATGACAGACTGCAAATTTAACAGTATTCAAAAAAATATTTGAAAAATACATTTAGGAGAGATTAATGGATTACATAAAAAAAATTATATAAAAAAATGTATGCTGACGACATAGCATCGCATTGGAGAAACAAGGTTCTATCAGACAAAATATATTTTTTGACATTGAACTTTTATTATATGTATATTTAAATAATGCAGATAGTTGCCTCAAAACTTTAAGGAAAAGCGGAATAAATCCCTAATTGTTATTAAGTTTATCAATATAATATTGATAAAAATTATTAGATAAAATGATGTCTTCATTTCAAACTTTCATGTCTCAAAAAAAATATAAATCTACATAGAACCTTATTTCCCCAATGCGACGATAGTTCTATTTTACAAAAATAAAACTGACAAAATTACTTACAAAGATATAAACTATGACCTATTTGACGAAATGGACAAACACAAACTTACGCTTAATAAGTTATTTTGCTGTTTTGTCATTAACTGTTGCTGTAAAAAATCGCTCCCATATTTTTTTTATTTTACACGACCTTTCAGTATTATTAATAGAAAGGTCACTCTAAAAATAAATTATAGTTATATGAGGCTATGTTTAAACTTACGTCCTTTATACTGCAGCTCTAATACTATTATTATTTTGTTTTAGTTCAATTTTTAAAATCTCTAAAATTTTTCCTTTAAAAGGAGGGGGGGGTCATGATTTTTTTTTATATACCAGTAAAGTGTTGCTGCCCGCGTATCTTTTAAAATATATGTATGCGGCCCGAAGAAAAAAAGGTTGAGTGTGTAGACAGTATTACAAACAATTTCAGCGTTTACAAAATCCAAAAAAAACCCCTAAATTCTTAGGCCATGAACCATTTTGTCAATTTTACAAGGCGAAAAAATGCTTTTGAATATTAACACATCACAATACAGATGGAGAACATTTTTACTGGTTTGACTGGCCACTTTACATATTATATAACATTCACCATCCTGCCTATATTTGAACATCTTTAATTTTTCCATTTATTGATGTTTGTTAAGTTAAAGAACTGAAACCTTTATTGGTGCGAGTAAGATTAATCTAACTGAATTACTTCACCTACGTACTAGGCAACGCCTGAACTTTTTTTAAATTTTTGTACTTCAGACCAACCAACAGATTCAACCCCCTTGGGAGCTGTTAATATTAACATATTACAAGAGAAATGAAGAACATTTTTAAGAAGATATTGTAGAAATTTAGGCATCTACAGGGCTTATGACCTATTGTTAGCTGGTTTAAGCATCAATAAAGGTTTTAGCTCTCTAACGTCACGAACATCAACAGACGGAAGAGTTGAAGGAATTAGGATGTTCAAATATAGGCAGAATGGTGAATGTTACACAGTGTGTAAAGTGGCTAGCCAATGGTACCATTGGTATAGTGGGCTGGGTAGGTTGCACTGCGTCTATCATGAATCCCCTAATAAACGTAAAATAATTACTAAAAATTATGCTGCGATGTCCCCCCACTTTCCCATTTAAAACATTGTTCCAATTCATGAAGGTACTAGATACTAGACAATTTTTGTTAAAAAGTCATTGACACATTTCTGGTCATGCGGCTACAAGAGTAGATCCCAGCAGAATGCTCGTACGAGATTTTCCTGTAATTTGAATTATTTAATTCCAAAAACACGTATAACGTTTGCTCAGACGAATTTTTCTTTTGTGGCCAAACGTGTTTGTGTCCTGTATGAACATAGCAAATTTTCCAAAACAAAAACCATTTTTAGAAAGTGTGTACAAGTCTAGATGTTGTTTAAGGGAAGAGACTGCTGCGGGATAAGCGTGTTGTCCAGATTAGCTTTGAGATATAAATATGTTTATGTAAAAATATTACCGTTATAGAGAGACGTGCCTCTTCACCAATTCAATCTATAAATATTTAAAAAGCAGACTATTAGAAGATAACAGAGAATATATATTCAACTGATTGGTCATTTCTTGATAACGATTCAAAAATTGACTCACGTATCGAATTATTTTATTCCATTGTGTATAATACTATCAAACATCATGTACCAGGAACTACAAATCAAATTCTTACCCTAAATAGTTTTCAAAAGAATTAATTAATATGTTGATTGAAAAAAAAATAGCACATGTCAATTTTAAATAGTCTATATTATTTTTCGACTTTCTCAAAATTAAGATACCAATGTAAAGTCCTTTCATCTACATGTTATTCTAATTTCATTGCAACTGTTGAAAATTCAATTAAAGATGATGTAAAGGCACTATGGAAATTTACCAATTCAGTGCGTAATGATGATACTTGTTATTCTAACATTATGTACATGAATAGAAAATACAATGACAATCCAAAAACAATTGTTAACGTGTTTTCAGAGTTCTTCGGTAGTGTGTACGATCCTACTGCGCACTCATACCCACATTCTGCTAAAATTGTTGATTGTTTAAAATTGCATACATGCTTCATACACCCTAATATTAAAAAACGAAGAATTCTGAAACTTGATTGTAAGAAGTCCCCCGGTCCAGACTATATTCCTAATATTTTCATAGTTAAATGTGTCGATGCTTTAATTGTTCCCCTTTCTAAATTGTTAAATAGTTCACTATCATCAGGACGCTTTCCAAAGTCTTGGAAAAAATCCTACCTTACACCTATTTTTAAGAAAGGCAACAGAAGCAATGTATTAAACTATCGCTCAATCTATATTTTATCGGCATTACCAAAACTTTTTGAGTCACTTGTGTTGGAAGATATCCATCCTGAATTATCTAAAGTGATATTAACTACCCAACATGGGTTTTTTAAAGGTAGGTCTACAATATCCAATTTGTTAATTTACCAAAACTTTATTGTCAAAGGTATGGCAAGTAGATTCCAGATCGATTCCATTTACACTGACTTCAGTTAGGGTTTTGATAGAGTTTCTCATCAAATTCTTCTTGAGAAGCTAAAAGCTATGGGGATTGCTGGTAATTTTTTTAAATGGATAGACATCTATCTATCTGATTGAATTCTTTATGTTAAAATTAAAGGTCTAGTATCTTTTTCATTTATTGCCAAGAGCTCTGTTCCACAGGGATCTCATTTGGGCCTTATTTTATTTCTTTTATTCATGAACGATATTGTTAATATATTTCACGATGGCAAAATACTCCCGTTTGCTGATGATCTTGAGATCTTCAGACTTATTCAAACTCATTTTGACTGTTCGATTGTTCAAAGAAGTTTGGATAATCTTGAGGCCTGGTGCACAAGAAATTTTCTTTTTCTTATCGTGGATAAGTGTCGTGTAATGCGGTTTTTTCGAATAAAAAATCCATTGGTTTTTTAATATAGCATTTGTAATACGACATTAACTCTTGTAAAAAAAATAAATGATCTAGGTGTCATCTTTGATGATAAATTAACTTTTGTTCCCCATATAAATGAGATGGTAAATAGAGCCACAAAAACTTTGTTATCAGAAAGTTTTAGTCTGTTGATGCATTAAAAATATTAAACATGACCCTAGTAGAAGAAGCCAGTTAGAATATGGGTTCTCAGTTTGGTCTCCTCATTAAGCTATCTATATAAACGGAAAAGGTCCAACACGAGCTTTTAAGATTTATAAACTCCAAATGAAACATTCCGATTCTTCAATCGAAATATTTAATTGAATGAATAAATGAATTAATCAATTCAAGCTTAACTTTAAATATTTAATGAAGCAGTTAAAATTAATATGTTTTAGTGATAGAAGGGAAATTTCAGATTTAGTGCTGCATTTTAAGTTATTAAATTATGTTCTTGACAGTCCCGAACTTTTAAATTGTGTTTATTTTTATATGAGACAGCGTGGGACGAGACAAAATACTTATTTTGCTGTTGATTTGCATAGTTCAAACTATGCCAAATACTCACCTATTCCACTGTTTCACATGTTAGCAAACAAACATGGAAACAAAAATTTATTTCATTTATCTTTTTTTATTTTTTGTTTATTTATTAGGGATATCAACAGTAATGCATGTAACAAAAATACACGAAATAAAATATACAGAGAATAAAAACAATGACAGATATTCACAGAAATACATTAAATACACGTACAATACATACTAGTGTGTTTGTGTGAGTGTAAGTGAGTGAGAGGGTGGGTGTTATATTGGAATGAGGGTGGACATGTGTGTAAATATTACACAAGTGTCAAGTGTCGAAAATATAAATATATTTAAAATATTAAAAATTAGAGATAAAATATAATAAAATAAAATAAAATAAGATAAAATAAAACTTTCTTATTGAAACTAAGTATAAGACAAAAAAGTATGTTTTAAGACGCGCATTTTAAATGTTATTTTTTTACAATCAAATGGATCAATAAGGGGAAAGTTCAAATTATATTCACTAACAAAACGTATAAAATGTGAGTTCTGGGCATAGTTCGTACGAACTGCTGGCAGATGAAATAGAGAGCTTGACGTGTGACGGGTGCGGTAGCCGGGGACATTTAATGATAACTCCGACAAAAGAGCCGGACTATCAAGGCGTCCACTGAGTATGTCATGAAGCACCCCCATGTCCAACAGTAGACGGCGATCTTCTAAAGTAAGCAAGTGGTGTTTTTTGCAGGAAGACATATAATTGAGATCGGTATACCTGCATCTCCAGTTAAGATGTCTAAGAAATGTCCATTGAATTTTCTCGAACTTTTCTTTATGTGTGACATATTGTGGAGACCAAACAGAAGAGGCATACTCGAGCAAAATGCGAACATGAGCAAAGTAGACCATTTTAATACACGCGATATCTTTAAATTTTATTTATACCAATTATACCAATTAAAATACTTTATACCAATTAAAATCGTTACTTTTTAATTACTTCTTTTCTAAATTATGAAAATGTACTAAGTATTGTACTTGTTTTACTGTTTATGCTATGATAAATCGCCTCTGTTACTTCAATACTTTTTTTATTTTAACCCTTTATTTATTGTTTATTTGCTGCTTACCCATGTTATAATTTCTTATACAATTTTTATTTATTAATTCCTTAGTTTCTGTTGATTTTTTTCATGTACCTGGACTGGCATGTTAAGCGTAAGACTGATAATATTACCTTAATCTAGCAAAAATAATTGACATTCGCTGCGATTGGTGTACCAATGCAGTGCCTTAAGTGTGAAAGGGGAATGATAATGCCAAAAACAGTCAGCCATAGAAAACTGAAACTGAGATAATAGCACTTTTGTGAAAAGAGGGAATAATCAAATGTACACAACAGTTGGAATGTTTTTTTACTTTGACGAATGATAAATAATGCAATAATGCACATTACCTAACTTAACCTAACCTAACCGATTTATTTTTTTTAAGACAAAAAAAAATCATTATGTTTTTGACCAGTGTTCATTATTTTTTAAAGTCTGGCTGACCACACAACCTCAGATGTGTATTTTGCAGAAAACAGCTAGGCCTTGTAAAATTTTTATATATCTTGCGTCATTATGTACTGAAAATATTATTTTTTATTTATATTAGGATACTTGATTGTTAAGAATCACTTTATTAATTTGTTATAATAGCTTTTTAAATAACCTTTTTATGAGTTTAAGGAATTTTGGTGTTTTTTTTTAAGATTGGCTAACCGCACAATCATAAATACGCATTTTGCAGAAAACAGATAGAATATTATTAAATTATACCTCATTCAAATATTGAATGTATGAAGTGATATTCTGTATTAAAACATTTTTTTTTAATGAATGAATTTATAAAATTAAAATACTTACGTACTTATTCATTTTAATTTGTTTAACAGAACTCGATTTCTGGAGGTCTTAATTTTCCTATTGGCATACATCTCGTGAGATTTTTCTGGTAATGTGGGTATTTTCTGCAAATTAAGAAATGCCATTTTTTTCTAATAAATGTTTTTTTCAGAAAGTGGTTATTACATTTTCATGTATGAAAGCGGCTTGGCTATTTTTAGCAAAATATAAAATTCATCTAACTGCACCACACACCACACCAATATCTCATTTTTTAAAACTTGTGGCCTGGCTATTTTCTGCATAACTACCTTAAGTTGTAAGTGTTTTAAAATTATTGGAATATAGAAAAACTCTATCTAGTAAAAAAAACTAAATGTGTTCTTATTTACACGGAAAAGAATGAGTTTTCAGAGATATAAAAATTTGGATCATTTCTTAAATATTTCTAGGAGTTTGAACTCAGCAAATAAAGGTTCTTTAGTAAAAACGACTTCCAAAAATTCTTAGGCAAGAATATTTCTAAAGAAATGTCAATAAAAGTTTTTATGAAAAATAAATCACTTATTCTTTTGTTTCCAACATTCGAAAGTAAAATATTAGCTTTTTGGGTAAAAAAAGTTTTACACTTGGAACTACGATTATAGATGGGAAACAGTTGGTCGTAAAACTTAAAAAAAAACTTTTTTTTAGAATCATGACTCTTGTCCTCATAGAGTAAGGGATACACTTTTTTTTGTAATATGTGTACTAGTATAAAAAAGTTTTTTTTAAATCAAAGTCAACTGGAATAGAGCATTTTTTTTTAAACAAAAAGTTAAGATTTACCACTTTCTAATGTGTTGTTTTGGGTGTATCTTCTTCTTCACGTGTCATGTCGGGTCCCTCCGACGTTGACGATCACTTGGGAGAAAGTTTCCCTATCCTAAGCAGTGCGAAACAACTCCTCGACAGTTCTAATCCTGATCCATGCTCCGATGTTTCGAAGCCAGGAAAGCTGTTTTCTTCCGGCCCCTCTACGTCCCTCGATCTTCCCCTCCGTGATAGCCAAAATTTGAAATCTTACGGAGCTTAACAGTGGTGAATAGTTCTTCATTAGTATTGGCTCCACGTGATACTTCATTGTTGGTTATCATATCGGTCCGAGATATTCTAAACATTCTACGGTGGATCCACATTTCAAATGCTTCAAAGCGGCTTAAAATATTAGCTTTTAGAGTCCACGCCTCTACACCGTATAGTAAAACAGACCATACACAACATTTGACCATTCGTTGTATCAGCTTAAGATTTATATTACCGTCACAAAAAAGATTTTTCATTTCGTTAAATCCTGTTCGGGCTGCTTCTATTTTGTATTTTATCTCAATGTCGGGGTCTAGATTTTCAGTGACAATACTTCCTAAGTACCTGAACTGTTTCACTCTCTCAATATTGACACCTTTAAGTTGGAGATTGATAATTGGTAACATTTTATTTCAGTTTTTTGTTCACCGGAGCGTTTTGAAGCGAACGTGTTTCCACTAAACTACATTTTTGACTGAAAAGTAGCGACTTGTTTTACCAACTGTAACGCGGGTCGCGGTACCTACTTATTCGGTAACAGGACAGTACTATGGTAGATATTGTTTTATCTATTTTTTAACACTTCCTATTTAAGAAAATATTTTACGCTCATTTTTAATAAACATTAGCTCTTAAACTGATAATAAATCTACTAAGTTCATGAAACACGTGCAATTATCACACATTATATGTATGTTAATGAAATCAAATAAGGTAAGCTTAACTAAATTATTTTTTTTAATTTGCTCAATTTGATAATTTAGCAGGAATTGGGAGATGAATTCACTCGAAAATAAACAAACCAACCGGAGCCAGCTGTCTAACTTAAAAACGAACTTATCCATGTTATTCTGACAGCCAATATAAGCAGAGAAAACTAGAGACACACTAACATAATACCAGTAATTAAGAAAAAAAAACTGGTAACTTTTAATTTCAGTTGGTGCATGAGCAGTAAAGTTAGTATATTAACAAATAAAAAATATATAAAACTACTGAACTTTCTCACTAAATCAAACTACTAGTTCTCTTTTTAAAATATTCCGGTTCTGGTTGTATGTATTATCTTCTATTTCTGTCTTTTTTTCATTATTCCGTTCCTCTTTACAATATTAAAAAAATTAATAGGAACGCGGCTGATTCTTAATTAGTACAAGTTCTGGTGATGTGGTTAGTAACATCGAAACTGGTCAAGATTTAACTACAAATCAAAGTGGTTTATACAAATTTATAATCAAATAGTGATGGGCGATTTTCCTTGTTCAATCTTTGGTTGCTGAATGCTGATTCCAGAGTTATAGAGTAATGTATTTTTATGGATAAGACATTCCTATTATGTTTTCATCTCAACGTGATTAAATGTGTCTTCCCCAACTACCTGGGAAAAACAAGAAAATTCCTTCGAAAAATAGGTTCTCATCTTATGTACTCGTATGGATATTCTTGGGCCTGACACCGTCAGCCCGGCTCCCACACAATTTTTCGTTCGTTTAAATCCATCGCGTTCTCATAAATAAAATAAAAAGAGATGAAATTCGTCAATTTTTTTATACTCAAATGAACTTAGTTGTGCAGAAAACTGCCAGTCCACAATTTTGAAAAAAACAAATATTTATGTTATCGGTTGCCGTAAGGTCAATTTTATGTTTTGTTAAAAACAGACAGGCCGCTTTCATACAAAAAATACTGTAATAATCACCTTTTGCAAATAGTATTAATCACAAAAACGGCATTTTTCAATTTGTAGAAAGCACCTACAGCACTAGGAAAATCTCACGGTAAAGATGCTGATGGGAGGATTAATGCCTCCGAAAATCTAGTTTTCTCCCATTACTGAAAATAATATAACAAATAAGTGATGAAGTACTTAGTTAAATGAATAATAGTAATTACTAGTCCCTTAAATAAGTATTGTGCTTGTATTTACGCGTCAATAGGGGTTTTTTTAAGAAAGGGAAAAATACTTTATTGTCATATGTTAGTACGTACTTTAGTACTATTAAGTACTTTTAGGATGATAAAAGACGTTAAATTAATGAAGAATAATAGCAGTACTGAAAAGCAAACTTCAACAATACTTTTCTTAGAAACCGTGGAGGTTTTATTTGACATTTACTCAAAGCGCTTTATAAGTAAAAATTTGAAATGGCGTAATCTATTTTATTTCATACAAAAAATCATGTAATTGAACTTTTAATTATATTCGTTAATTAATTTGTTACAAACTTTTAATTAATTTGTTCCATAAAATAAAAAAGATTTCCATGACGCAATTTCCTAAATTAACAATATAATTCTTCAATAAACAGTTAAAAAGTAACACCATAAAAGGTTTCATTTTATTATAATAAACATACATCTCAAAGGAAACGAAGGAATGATGGTAGGTAAATAGGTTGATCAAAATAATATTTTTCGATATAATAAGATTTTCCCAATGTACGTATGTGTATATTTGCCTATATATGTATAGGATTTTAACGACGTTAACGAGGGTTGGAACTGCTACCCCAGTTGGAGATTGACAGAAATCACGGGGTTGCCGTTTAATGCTCATTTATTGCATGGCGAATAAATAATGAATTACGGCGTTCCAGTGCTACGGCGAGGAGTTCAACTAACTGCGCTTGGCCTACACGCTGGAACAGAGTGACTGCGATGAGCAGATTTGTTGGGCTGACTGTTTGAGCTGACTGAGCGTTACCACGCCCCGTGGTCTCTTTATAGATCACGTTACTTTGCTCTCCATGTCACCAAGAGGTGAATGTGCTGCAGAACGTGGCTCTTATCTAGCTGTACGTTTTCTGTGCAATATTGTTAGTCTAGAATATAATGCATGTTGTGCAATCTAAAATGATTACTTGCTTTATCGACTGTTGATTCATGTATTCCACGTGTGTGTCATCGATCGACGGAATACGAACCCCACAAATGTAGCGGTGTTATGATGACGTAACTTAATAACCTTGCATTTTGGTGCATCCCGTTCTCCGCGTGCAGTAATGTATCCACATAGAATGACATCATTATTCTCAGCACACTTCGGAACACTTATTATATCACTACCAGACATTGCAATAGAAATGGAGAACCTTTTGAGAATAGAATATCCAAGTTAAGTTATTTACGTGGCGTCGAACCTGTCACTAGCTGATTTAAAATTTTACATATTATTGTTATCAAAAACATTTGTGGTATGACATTTTACACTTATTTGTTTATAAATTTGTAAAAACCACTTAATTTTTTTAATTACACTTCGACCGGTTTCGAGGTAACTACCTCATCGTCGGGGATTTAACTAACTTATAATTACACGCGTTATGTCAATAAAATTGGTTTTTGTTTAGATAATTTGGAACGATTACAAATTAGTAACGCCATTAATCAAAAACTTCAAATAATAAATAATCAATTAAATTTAACTTCGAGTCCTCTTTTAAAACTATTCCCGTTATGATTTATTTTATCTTCTTTCTCTCTCTTTCTTTCAATTTTCTGTCTCTTTCACACAATATTTTATTACATGATCGCCTTCTGGGGAACAAGACAGACATAACAAGAATACAAAGACAACAAAATAAAATTCTTAAACTAACATACAACCTACCCTACCTGACCTCTACGACTGAACTGTACAAAAAAACACACCAGTTTGACATAAACTACTTGACTAAAGTTGAGACCTTAAAAATTGTGCACAAAATAACACTGGGAAACATACAAGACGACGACATAATATTAGTCAAAAATGCTGACATACACAAATATAACACCAGACAACAACAACGCTATGATATTGAAAAAGCAAAGACAAACACAGGACTGTCAAAAATACTACATAATAGACTTAAACACTACAACGACCTACCTTACTACTTGAAAACTTTTACTGGAGACAAATTTAAAATCAATCTGAAAAAGCACATGATGACTGAACTAACTAGACTAGACGATACATAAAATGACTAGACAATATTAAATTTCTAATGTAACCCTAACGGGTTTTTTAAAATTGTAAATAAATAAAAAATATATAAATATAAATAGCAACGCGTGTATTTATAAGTTAGTTAAATTCCTGACGTTGAGGTAGTTACCTCGAAACCGGTCGAAGTGTAATAAAAAAAAAAAAAGTGGTTCATACAAATTTATAAACAAATAAGTGTAAAATTTTACACGCTGCACAGAGGAGTATTTTGACGAAATTACTAGCCAAAAGTATTTATTGCATTTTTAAAATGTAGAATTAAATTTAAAGCAATTGCTTGTATTCACATAGTTAATTTTAAAAAAAAACAGGTGATGTGTTTTTTTTTTTAATATTGCACTAATAAATAAAAGCTTAATTTTAAAATACTTTAATTTTGAGGCCTCCGTGGTGTAAAGGTCAAGACGCTGGACTCACACACGGAAGGTGCCGGGTTTAATTCCTGATGAGAACGCAAAAATCAAATGTGATTTTTCTCAAGCCTAGGTGTTTTGTGATGTAATTCACCACTGTAATTGGGCCTCCTGGCCTGTTGTGGTGCAAAAATAAATTAAGGAAAGTTTCAATATCATTTAATATACTAATTGTAATATAAGCTAACTGAAGAAATAATTACAAAAAAATTAAATATCGAGGAGTCATTAATTAGTTTGTACTATATAACTTTATTTTAACACAGAAGCTTCGAAACTTTTACAAACTCCGCAACGGTGGTTGTTTATTTTGGTTTATTTTTAAATGCATCAAAATAAGGGAGAATATTTCAATGCTTTTTACTTAAGTCAACATTTCAAAACGAATCGTGATTTCATTTTTGAGTACAAAACTAACGCAGTTAAAAAAGAGTTCTGTTTTCAAATAATTAAAAGGTTTTTTTACTAGCGAAATTTCCTCTGCCCTATTCAGCCAATATAATTAAGTATCGGTATAATGAATTAATAGAAAAATTAATATACGCTCCCAAACTGTATCAAGTGGTGTCCACAAACAAATTTCGGGGCCTTTTGTCGGCTGCCCGATCTTTCGCACCCTTTTAAGTCATGTTCGCGAACCCGTAGTTCTGAAATTAACTAACGACGGACAGTCATAAAAAAAGTAAAAGTATGTTTTAAAATAAATCAGTAAAAAATAATGACCGTCTAGCATGTGAAACCTTGATGCCTCATTAAGTAGGCAACCATAGAAATACAGCTTGCAGGATTTGATGCATGTAGATGTATAGGAGCTCCTATCCAGTTGGAGGTTGACAAAAAAAAAGACTGTGATGGTTTGAACGTATTTATAACATATCGTAGAAACAGAGTACGTTAATGTTTTACGATTGTTATAAACTGAACAAGTACTGAACTATCTGACCATATCATGACAGAACTGACGAACTGCGAAAATTAAAAGCTCTTGAACGTCAAAAAACTGCTATAGGACAAATGTCCTACCTGAGTGAGAAAGCGTTGTTCGCTAGTTATCGAGTAGCTTTTCGTGTGGCTAAAGCAGGAAAATCTCACACTATTGCCGAAAGTTTGATTTTACCAGCGGCTTTAGATATAGCAAAGATTATGTTTGGCAAGCAAGAGGTCGAAAAGCTCAAAAGTATACCTCTCTCTGACAATACCATTAAACGCAGGATAAGCAATATGGCGACTGATGTTCGTGATCAAGTCATAGAAAAAATAATGAAAAGTTCTTTTGTATCCTTGCAATTTGATGAATCAACGGATATTGCGAGCTGTGCGCAATTTGTAGCTTTTGTGCGTTTTGAATCCAATGAAATAATAATGGAAGAAATACTATTTTGCAAGGCACTTTCCAAAAATACTACAGGTCAATGTTTGCATGACATGTTCCTTGAAGCTACGCAAGATATGAATATCGATTAGGCACAAAAATACATTGCTATTTGTAGTGACGGAGCAAAAGCCATGACTGGTGCGAAGAGTGGATTTATTGCTAGACTGAAAAAACAGATGCCAAACGCTTGTTGGATGCATTGCTTTCTCCATCGCCAAGCTCTTGCAGCCAAATCCTTACCGCAAGAATACAGTCAAGTTCTTAATATTATTATTAACATTGTAAATTCTATTAAAGGAAAAGCGTTGCAGACTCGATTGTTTCGAATCATTTGTGAAGATATGGGGACACTGCACCGTAATTTGCTTTACCATACAGAAGTTAGGTGGTTATCAAAAGGCAAAGTACTGACCAGAGTTATGGAACTTCGCGCTGAACTATTAGTATATTTACAACAAGCCAAGTCACATTACTCTGAATTCATTTCTGACCCGGAATTCCTTTTAAAATTGGCTTTTCTTTCTAACTTATTTGAACATTTAAATAACTTGAATAAAAGTCTTCAAGGGCGTGATGAAAATGTCATTACAGCAAAAGACAAACTTTATAAAAGATACAAAAGACAAATTTTATAAAAGATTACAAAAGACAAGCTTTATAAAAAAAATTAATTGTGGTCATCATCTATAAATCAAAACAACTTTGATTCATTTTGGTCCACACAGTCTTTCATTGAAGAAGTTGGAAGCGAGATCAACATCAACTCATATATATCTGGTATGAAAATGGTGTTACATAATTTGAAGAAAGAATTGTGCCATTACTTCTCACTGCAAGAGATATCGGATAACAATGGGCAAAGATGGATCTTAAATCCGTTTTTAAATGCAGCTATAAACGAGGCAAATTTAGCAACTAAGCTCAAAGAGAATCTCCTGTAACTATCTGCCGATGGAATGTCACACTTGGAGTTCAAGTCTGAAAATTTGGATACGTTTTGGTTAAAAAGAAAAACAGAATACCTGGAATTAACAACCGAGGCTTTGAAGTGTTTGATTCTATTTTCTACCTTGTACTTGTGCGAGTTGGAATTTTCATCAATGGCGCGAATAAAATGTAAACTAAGAAATCGCTTAAATTTGGAAAACGATTTAATACTTAATGTGGCAAAAACGGATCCACGATGGGAGAAATTAATTGAACAAACTCAAGCGCAACCTTCACATTAAAATGAACGAAGGTAAACAAGCACAGATGTAATTATTTTCTATTTAAACACATTTTTAATATTTATTTTCTTTGTAATAACATGTTTTGAACTAGCATTTTTCTGACTTGTATGATTGATTATAGGGAAATTTTGTTAAATATAATAATTTTAACTCTTATCGACTTTTTATTTAAGTCTCACAAATTATATGTTGTACAAAAAAACTGAAGTTTTCTCGACCTCTCGCGACCTCTCGCGACCCCCCACAGAGGCTCCGCGACCCCCCAGGGGGTCGCGACCTACAGTTGAAAAACAATGGTTTACACTAAAATAAAAAATTCAGAATATTAAGTTAGTTGTTTGAATATTTTGAAAATGTATTGTTTGTATTCAGGAAATGTAATATTCACCTTAAAGTCTCACAAGCTTAAAAAATGTATATTGACATACCAACGAGGTATATTTTATTGTTTTATCAAATTAAGTAGCGTTCATATTGTACTGTCAAACAAATTCGTTTTTCTATTCAGTCCAATTTGTTGAAAACTCGCAACTGCCATTCAAAATTTGATATTTGATATTTGAATTTCTGGGTCAAGGTGGATTGGAAAATAATTCATTTGAACTGTTGATTCGTGGAAACTCAGTTTGAAATAATGCGAACTATAGAAATTTATTAACCTTTAACATAATGTGACGAAAAACTTCCTGTGTGACCTAAGATTAGGAAGTAATCGTCTGATAATCACTTTTCATCGTATTAAAATTATTATTGTTTCTTACTTCGTGATCTAATTGGGGTTCGTGACAGTGGGGTTGGCCAAACAAATATAAATATGATATAAAATTATATGTTTAATTGAAATAAATAAATTTTCACACACACGCATCTTCATATTATGTGTACATTGTTGCAAGGAAGGCCCGGACCGCTTTGTTTATTTTAACATAAAAATTTTAAAACGAGGAAAACAGAGCATATTTTTTTTTTCTAAATAAACATTATTTTTTTTAAATTTAGTCCAGATTTTAAAGTAATGCCTTTACACTTATATATTGTCTTTTTAAATGGTATTTTGTTGGGGAAAATCGCGCAAGCCCTATTAAAAATATATTCAATCTATTTTTTTATTCTTGGACATCCTTTTTTCGTTTTACTAGTCCAACCATTAGTACTCGTATTACACTGAAATAGAAACAAATATTCAAATATAACTGTAACATAAAAAAAGAACTGCTTGATAAACTTTATCGATTTCAGAATACTAGAAACGATTTTTTTTATCTGCACATATTGTTCTATAATGGTGAACATATGTGCAGATAAAAAAATGTAGGTACATGCATATATTTTATTTACATACTTATTAAAACAACAAACAATACATTTGACATTGGTATAATAATAACAAATTGTTATTTTAGATATTGTTCATCAATTATACTTTGCGAACATAGCATGCACAAATAACGAAAAAAACCGTTTATAATTTTTTTTTTTTAATGTTATAATAATTTATTACTAACCGGTTATTTTATATATTTTTTTACCCAATTAACATAAGTGACTATTTGATTTTATAAATTGCGTTACAGTTTTCCTAAAAGTATTTCATGTATCGTTAAAAGTGTTAACATCAGCATTACTTTCTACATTGTTTTACAATCTTAACATACTTGATAATGCATTAAAGTGCGTCATATTATTATTGAAGGTTGGAAGATAAAATGTTGTGTACGATCTCAATCGCCGACTGGGGACATTCAGGGGTATATTCTCTAAACAAAATGTAGAATCAACATAACAATGAATTATTTCATAAAGATATATCAAGTCGAAAATCTGTCTCTTAAATTCCAACGTATCTAGACCAAAATATTCTAGGCGCTGATCATAAGACTGAAGGGTCCTGCCCAGGTTACATTTAAATGTTAGGATACCAAGAATTTTTTTGCAGTGATTCAATTAAGTTAATGTGAGTTATATAATGTAATATATGTAGAACTGTACGAAAAGATAAGTAAATCTAATAAATTCGATTCTGATGTCAACTAAAATATCGATCGTTGATAAAATAAAATCATTATTTTACCATTGATCCCATATTATTTTGGTTTTATTTAATTGTGTTTGTTTCGTTTGTAAATGTTTTCGAAATTCAATGCCATTTCGCTTTTCCCGCACAATATTCCCGGCTTGGTGCCAATGCTTTTTTTGGTCTTCGTCGAAAGTTTCTATTGGCCAGAGGCGTCAAGAAGTCTGCGGCCAGTTCTAGCAAACTGAAATTGGGTACTGGCCAGATTGGTCGAACCCGCTTAACACTAGTATTGGAATAATTAGCATTAGCATCGTAAAATATTGTGTACATATAAGCATTAGCAAATGTCTTATGTATAAATGTATTTTTTTAAATTTTATTAATTTATTTTCACCGTGTACAGAATGTGTAGATTGATCGATTCGTCGCACAGTTTGGGTTTTTTTAATTCGGTCTTCCCGCTTTTTGTAGATCTCTTCATAACTCACAGTGTAGGATAAAAGATTGGCTAGCTTGAAGTCTTTAATTTCCATGCAATCTTAATAATTTACCAATTACCATTATTTTGGAAATCGTCATTGTATGTTATGTATGATAAAGTAACCTTAGATTATGAATTACAAGAATCGCGCTGCATTTTTAAAAAAAATATTTCGAAAACATGCACTATAATTTACATAATTTGTAAGTAGGTATACAAAATTAAATTGAAAGTAAGTATACAAGAAATTGAACATGTCAAATACTTAGGCTAACAGTAGACAGACAATTGACATGGACAATTCATATCAACAATTTGATTAGCAAAGTGGCGATATTATCGAGTCTTTTTTTAAAAATCAAAAACCTTGTTACAAATAGGAAAAAAAATAAGTATATGAAGCCTATGTAAAAACTATGTTATATGCAACTACTATGGGGAACATGAAATTAAAAATGACATAAACAGACTACAAAGACAGCAAAATAAAATATTAAAGTTAGTGTATGACCTACCTTGTCTAACAGCAACTAAAGAACTGTTTAAACAAACTAAACAATTAAATGTTACTGAACTGTTTAAACTAGAATATTTAAAATTTATTCATAAATTAGCTACTGATGTAATCGTAGCCGAAGAATTGAACTGAAATTATACAATAAACAACCAGACAAAACTTAACAAAAAACTCACACAACCTTTACAAAAGATGTTAAAAATATAATTATTAACAGTAGAATGTGAATTTTAAAAGTAAAAATATTTTGTCAAATTTATGTAACCCGTAAGGGTTTATTAATGAAAAGTTTAAAAAAAAAAAAAAACTTACTTTTCATGGACTACTAAAGTTTACCAACGATATAACATACTAAGGTGATTATGTTTATTACTTATTTTCAACTGCAGTAACAATATTTTTTAGGGAGAAAAATAATACAAAAATTAATGAAAATTAAAAAAATATATTTATATTTTTCAAGTAATTTAAAAATGACACTGTAAACAAGAGATAAGAAAACAGGGAATTAAAATTGGTTAGAACATCAATACTAAAAAATTACAACAAAGAAAGTTATATGAAAACACAATATTAAAAAATATTGTAATTATTATTATTAAGGTTACAATATTTGAGTTTGTCCAAATGTTCATAGACAAAAGACTGGATTTCACCCCCTCGGGGGTCATTAAAATTAACAAATTACAAACAGGGATGGACCAGCCAATGACAAGTCATAAGCCCTGTAAATGCCTTGACTTCCATATTCCCTTATTTAAGGTATTCTCCATCCCTGTTGTAATTTGTTAATTATTAAGGTTATTATTACCTGCTCCTAAATACATTTTATTTGTTGATAACTTCAAAAGCATTTACTAACATTGCTCATTAGCACTGTAACAAAACAAAAAAAATAATTTATTTTTATGTTTTTATCAGCGCTATGCATAGTTAAAGATTTGTATTTTTGAAATTACTCCACATGTGACGTCAAAGGTTACCTTCCGCTTATTTTTTGGTCAGTTCTACCGATCGGTCCGTTCACGGTAAGTAAATCGAATATCTTTCACAGCTTTCTTATCATTGGTTGATTTATATGAACTAATGACACCGTTCAAAGTCGTTCGTTTTTATCAAAATATTTTTTATTATCTTTTTCGTACATTTTCAAATAACTTTACAATTAAATGCTCTATTTTTTCCCGAGCGCAAGAAAACATTTATTTGTCAAATTTCCCGTAGGGCTGAAGTTTCTCATTGCAATTAGCAACAGAACTTAACACAACATGCTATTAAGGTTAGCGTGCTATTAAAACAAAAAATAGCCATCATTCCCATCGCTTCTTGATACGGCTAAAGCTCAAAGGAATTTGACTTTGGCATAATGAAAAACTCGGATTCCCAAATCAAATCGTGTCTCTGACGGTAAACTGTCTAAAAATAATATGTAGTGTAAAATGAAAATGACTAAAAAATTAGGTCTAAAATTAATGTGAGACAATCAGTAGTTTCCTGCATGCGAATATTTGGCTAACGCGACGCGACGCAGAGAACACTCTTGAATAACGCAACTCAAATTTATTTTGAAATAACATTACAATTATTTTATATGTTCGGTTACGTCGATGGGTTTTTTAATCAATTTTATTTATTTTATTAAATTTTATTTTTATTTATTTAGGATAAACAACAGTTCTTATATAAGAATACAAAACATAAAAAAAAGGACATACATCCAGTTAAAGTTTTTCACAAAAATAATGTGAGAACATGTTACACAGTAAAGAGAAAAATAATATATTATATGAGACATGAGAGAAAAAAGAGCTCGTAAGAAGGTTAAGGGATGGGGAAATAGAGTGGTGGAGAGGAGGAGAGGGATTTTCATAATATAGTTGACCAATTAAAAATTTTGATATTATAATAAAATAAACATAATTAAAGGAACATAAACTTATTACACGATGACAAATGTTTCATTTAACAGTGTTTCAAAAGGTATTTTTTTGAAGTCACAAAATTGTGTATTAAAAATATCTAAATGGGGACAAAGTAAATTATATTTGGAGCAGATAAATGAGCTTCGAACATAATTTTTATTGGGCAATGAATTATAAAAAAATGAACTTGTCGTCTTGACTTTACGGGACAATTGATTAAAATACGCTCCAAGAGATATGGACTATCGATAAAATTGTTTAAAATTTTGAAGAGGAAAGACAGATCAGAAATGCTTCTACGTTTAGTAAGGGAAGTTAAACTATGAAAGGACGAATAGTATTTATACGAGTCAAAATATGTAAGAGATTTACAATCCAGAAGTTAAAGGAATCTATTCTATATTTTATCCAGTTGTGATATATAAATTGTATATCGAGGATTCGATTTATGACAATAAAAAATTTCCAACCAATTTTTTATTCAGTATAACTTATCATATTATTAAATAATGTATAACTGAATAAAATTTCATTGAAACGACGAAATGGAAATTAGGAAAGATATAATTAATATCAGTTTAGTTAAGTGCTGAATATTGGCCTTTTATTATAGTAAATAATACAATTTATTATGTTTGCAAAACAATGAAAAAGATCAAATTAAGTGTTTTTCAATTATGTAAAATAAACTATAAGCAAAACATCAGGAAATAAAATATAATAAAACATTGAAAAAAAATGCATGAACACCAACACCTATTCAAATCCAAATTAAATAATCATATTACTAAAGCCACTTCAAACTTATTTCTACGATGGATTTTTGTAAATAAATATATATTGATTTAATAACGGACTTAGTCTCATCTAATAATGGCAAACACAAATCTTCATAATACACGCAGACACAAATGAAATAAAGAAAATTAATGGTAGGACAGAAAATTAAAAATTAATAATAACTACCTCAAGACAAGATCTAGTCTATCTAAGTGATTGTTTATATTAAGAAAGACTTTCACCAAATAAACTCATATAAATATTTTTGTAAAGGATTTTACTGAAATATTTTTTTAAAACTGTGTAGTATGAATAATTGTTAAATTAACTCCCTCTCTAAACACAAAAATATTGCTCCTTTAGAAAGGTAGAAACGTTAAATACAAAATGATTATTGGTTTCTCATGTAAAAATAAAAAAATATGATTACTTTTTTCTATCAAATAAAAAAATAAAAAGCGTAACTTTAGCATACAAGACAAAATAATAAATAAAAACATTTTAAAGTTTTCGATCAACTGAGGCAATATATCATAACGTCGACATAACTTGGTAAGACCCAAACTTACTTTTGTTCAGTACAGAGTAAAAACAGTTTTTTCTTCAGTAGCGAATAGTTTTGAAAAATATATTTTTATACGTATTTTTTTAAATAATGGAACACTGAATGAACACAAAAGTTTGATACACATGTATTTTAATACATTAGTAGGACTTCAAATAATCCATTATTGATTATTTGAAGTCCTACCAGAAAACCGCATAAAACAATTTTTGAATTTTTGTGAACTTACAAGTTTTACAAGTTATCATCATCATAATTTTTATGTCCGCTCTCTAGTTGGAGCATATGATATCCACAAAGAGCTTCCGTGCATCTCTATCGGCTGCCACCTTCGTTGCGTCCTCCCAAGTCAGGTTCTCTTCCCGAAGTTCTGACATAAACTGCCAACAAACAGTCAGCAGTGGACGTCCAGGACGTTGAAAACCTAATGCCTCGTAGAGAAGGCAAGCGAGGTTCAAGCTCTAAGGTGGCATCTGCAGTATATGGCCTAGTTTACTGTATCGCGTCCGCTTGGCGACAGTTGTCACCGGAGTTTACGGCGTCCGTTTTCTGATTACTTCATTCCTCACAAAGTCAAACCACCGCACAGCCGAGAGTCTTCTAAGACACCTTTTCTCAAAACCCAAAACTCTGAATTACAAGAATACAAGTTGTGATGATAATATATTCCTTTATCTAAAGGTCATCAGCGCCAGAGATAGTACTACAAATTGTTTTTAAATTCCAATAAGGATAAATTTAACAAATCTTCATTGTTTCCATGTTTATTTGCTAACATAAATGCTGAGACTTAATTACTTATTTCTCAAAATAGTAATCGTTCTCTGTTGTAATAAACGTCAATCTTGATAGCTTCCAGAAATAATTTCAAGGCTGTTAAAAAGTTCGGTGGTTATTTCGGCGGATCGATCATGTCCAATTATTTTAATTCCAGTTAGTGAAGAATTCACTTTTCTACAATCTAATGAAATGTACTTACGTAATTTTGGATTTCCTTATTTCAGTACAAAGATGCCAAGGCTATCAGAGTACAAAGAGCTTATTCGGATAGCTTTTCTAGTTCGCCAACGTGCTATTTTTTCTTGTTTATAGCACCACCGGTATGTGGTGGTTCCACGCTGTTCCTAGGGGCCGGAATCTTGCTTTGTGTACAAATGTTGTATTTTATTTCAATTAAACCTATATTTATTATAAAAAATATATTTACCACTGTTAAATGGCCCTAATACCTCCGTAAATAAATAAATAAAAATATGGACATACTCAAAATACTGTTGAGTGAAATGATTATTTATTCCGACATTTTATTCGACATTCCAATTGACTTTTTTGCTTTACTTATAGTAACCGACCGAAACAAGATTTTCAGCCAAAATCGAAACATAATTTCAGCTTCGGTTCTACTTTCGGTCAAAACCGATACTTATTTAAATAAACTTAATCAAATCAAAACATCCCAAATTAGGCGTTTTTATTGATAAATCTTATGAGGTAATAAAAAAAAGTGTCAATAAATACCCAATTAAATTTAAGGCATAAATAAAACCTGTAAATTTGCTTTTTTTTGCGCTTTTTGGTTTATTGTTATTTTATACATATAA
Source organism: Micrasema longulum (assembly GCF_059751315.1). Classification (NCBI taxonomy): domain Eukaryota; kingdom Metazoa; phylum Arthropoda; class Insecta; order Trichoptera; family Brachycentridae; genus Micrasema; species Micrasema longulum. The sequence goes on from NW_028277844.1 coordinate 83,867, forward strand.
CTTATAAACAGTATTTTTAGTTTGTCCAAATTTTTGTAGACAAGGACTGGATTCATCTCCCTGAGAAGCTGTTCATATTAACATATTACAACAATATTTTGAGTTAAACTTGAGAACTCAAAATATTGTTGATAAATTACCTGGTCCATAAAGAAGTATAGAAATTGAAAAAATAATATTTTCAGGCGTTGCCTAGTATGGAGGTGAAATAATTTAATTAGATGAATCTCACCCGCATAAATAAAGGTTTCATCTCTTTAGCTTCACAAACATCAACAGATGAAAGAATTGAAGGAATATAGATGTTCAAATATGGGCAGAATGGTGAATGTTACACAGTGTGTAAAGTGGCCACTTAAACCAGCCATTTACAGGTCATAAGCCTTGTAGATGCCTAGACTTCTATATTACTTTCTCCTTAAGGTTCTTCATCTCTGTTGTAATATGTTAATATAACTTATACGTAATTTTTCTTTAATATACACTATTGAAAGTTTTACGCAAGGGAGTTATCTTTATATATGTAATTCTTCTGTACGTGCGATGTCACTAAACTCTTTCTAAACGGCTAAACTGATTTATGTGCGGTTTTAAGCGAAACTTAGATCTTTGCGCTACGCGTGTTCTTAGATATTATAGTTTTTAACGTGTAAAAAAAATTTAGAAGCATAAATCTATTTTTCATCGACCACCAGGGTTGCATTAGACGAGAATGCATATACAATGGATAGATAGATGTTGTTTTTTTGTGTTGATTAAGAGTTTGTTTTTAAATTTTTACAAACAGCATTCGTTTTTTGATCTCAATCAGATTCTTTCCTTACAATTTCTTCCCATTTTTCCTTTTTACTGAATTTTTGATAATACTAAAATAATATTAACTGACATTCAATACATCTTTGAAAATAGCATTCATGAATAAAGTTTACCCCTGTTGGTGAAAAGGGCGGAGTTTGACATTTGCAAAAAGAATTCTATATTTAAAAATGATTTATTTTATGTTTTCGAATTCAACCATTAACAAGTACCTACTTATCTGTCCATGTTTGAACATCCACATTTCCTCATTATCAAACATAGTTGAATTACTACCTGGTAAAAGAAGAAGTATTAAAATTGGAAAATTGTTTGCAGGCGTTGCCTAGTAGGTGATTTGGTTCGGCCAGATGAATCTCGCCCACATGATAAAGGTTTCAGCTCCTTTACTTCACAAAATTCAACAGATGGAAGAGTCGAGGAAATGTGGATGTTCAAACATGGGCAGAATGGTGAATGTTACACAGTGTGTAACGTGGCCACTTAAACCAGCCAATGATAGGTCGTAAGCCCTGTAAATGCTTAGACTTCCATATTCCCTTCTGAAAAATGTTGCTCTCGCTGTTGAAATAAATTTAAAAGAAAAATTATTATTTAGAAAGTGCTTTCCTAAGGTAAGACCCACTGTCGTGAAATATGTCGACATCCGATGAGATGCGATTAAGTAGCAAGATTAACCGACATAACCATTGGCAGGTTGGTTCTGCATCGTGGTAAGTAAAACAATCGATGCGGTTTTTGTCAAAGATAGTTATCAGGTACCAACAGACCTGCATCCATCAGAATTTCTGAGTTGTGTATGCGACCACCAATCACCTGGAAGAAGTGAAAACCCAAATGAACGTCCCTCCGTATGAACATTGTAATCGGCAGTCTTGTACATTAAAATAAAATCTTTAAATAAATAGTAATAATGCGTATTTAGGATAACTTCCATAAAAAAATAAAATTTTAAAAAGTCCGCTTGTAAAACAATAATAAAAATCGGCGCTGGAAAGAATCCAAAACGACTCTCCGATGCCTGCGGATGCTTATAATGTAGTCCAACACTTCCCGACCGCAGGATTCGGCTTAGCCAAAGTTTCGGCTGTTTTACCGAAACTTGTTTTATTCGCCGAAACTGGCGGAAACCCAAACTTCAGTCAGTCACTACTAAACTATTCAGATTTTCTATCGTAACACCAACAAAAAGGGAATACGTATTTCGAATTTGCAAAGGTTTTAACTGAGGCATTCGCATTAGTGAAATCTCAAATAACTAAGTTGCCATGGCTTTAAAAAATACTTCTATATACTGGAGTAAAAGTATTTCAACGGGGACCCCGTTTTTGTGTTCCAGAGAAATATATAAAAATGTTATACGTGGAAAGCATATAAGCCTCAAATGTTAAATTTGACCTTAATCCTACATAAGTCGACCATGCTTTTGCTTCGGGGTATTCTATGAACCGTAATATCACCGTTTCAACATATTCATCCATAGAGTGGTAGTTAACACATTTTTTTATGTTAGGAATAAACCGACGTATTTATAAACATATCATTTAGTGCCCTATGCACTTGCGGATACGAAAAGGATTACGATGGTGGATAAGTAAGTGTTCAACTAAATAGGATCCACGGTTTAACTTTTCTTCATACAAACGTCGCACCGGAGCAAGGATTTGTTTACTTATTATTTGCATGTCCCTGTGGTTTTGTTTTTTGGATAAATTTTATCGGAGCTTGGGCTATTCAAAAACTCTTAAAAGTACCCAGTTTTGTCTGCTGTTTTTGGACGTATGACTTACAAATATGATAACTGTTTTTGAAAAACTCAAAAGGTTTCGACTCGGAAATTTTCATTTAGATACTTTTTAAAAAAAAAAAACAAAATAGGTTCTGTTTTAGGATGCCCCTAAACACATGACCTTGATTTTGTCAATTTTTATTGAGGTATAATAAGTCCGTCGTAAAGTTTTTTGCTCAGTATCGGGGAGGCATCTGCGAGAAAGTGACAGAAAAACTGCGTTCAAATACCTATATCCTCTTACGAATACGAAGTTAGATTTTTCCGCCGGTGCAGATTTTATACGGACTCCAAACACGTTCAGGTTCATGTTTAGAAATATGTAGAACAATTAACGCATAGTTCAAAGCTATTGGGTTCAGAGTATTTTTTTTTTGTTAAAGGATATTTTTAAAGTACTGTGCAATTATTTTTGAATCAAACTGTACAATACATATTAATTTATCTAATTTTTTGTAAATGCGTATTTGTAAATTAGTGAGCGTTTTGCATAATAGCAATTTCTTCCAACCAACCGACCAATAAAATAAGGGTTGTCATTTATATAATTTCAAAGTTAGTATTTAAACCACTAACTTTTTTCCATGTTAAAATATAAAGTAATATTAACTTCAACAATATTTTGAGTTTGTCCAAATTTTTGAAAACTAGGACTGGATTCAACTCCCTGGGGAGCTGTTTATATTAACATATTACAACAAAGATGAAGGACATTTAAGAAAAGGTAATATAGAAGTCTAGGCATCTACAGGGCTTATGACCTGTCAATGGCTGGTTTAAGTGGCCACTTTATGTTTGAACATCACACATGTTTGAACATCTACATTTTCTCACCTCTTCCATCTGTTGACTTTTGTGAAGTAAAAGAGCTGAAACCTTTATCACGTGGGTGAGATTCATCCGGCTGAACCAAATCACTTACTAGGTAAACACTACTAAAGGTAAACACACTACTAAACCAGCCATTGACAGGTCATAAGCCCTGTAGATGCCTAGACTTCCATATTACCTTTCCTTAATGTTCTTCATCTCTGTTGTAATATGTTAATATTAACTTTGTATAAAATCCCTGAATATTAATGTATTTGCTATAGAAATCATTTTTTTATAGTAATTCAGGGTATAAAACACAACTTTAAAAAATAGAACTAATTTCCGATTTCCGATTTCACATTCACATTTTTTTTATTTTATTAACATAATAATTATTCATTTTTACAGTTTTAAAATTTCAATTTTCATATTTTTACTAAAACTAAAATCCCACCAGGCCACTTTCTGTAGCTTGTTGGTGAAAATTATATTTATATTAAGTTATATAATATTATCTACATTAATAAAAACAATGACTCAACAAATATAATTAACGGCCGGAAATATTAGAATATACATGTTTATAGAAACTTCTTTTTTTTTTTAAAAGAAAATATTTGAAAAATTAGAATATTTACACATAAGCTATTAATCAAATATAAACTTTTGATCAGATAGCCACTCTCTTATTTTGCTCTTGTTACATTGTGTGTTAAATTTAAGTTTTTTTTAATTATTATTAATAAAACACATAATACAAAAAGTACATATTATACTCCCAGGAGTTATAATCGAAAGTTAAAAGTTAAGTTTTTTCGGTAATAAATTGAAAATGTTATGTACGAAATATTTAAGAGTTCTATTACCATACTTATTGCATATTTTTGGTACTACTTAACAATCACTATACGTGAAGTGTGTATTATGGTTTTGTTTGAGAGGAATTTTGAGAGAATTACCATTAAAGTGTTTTAAAATGATGCAAAGCCACATTAATCCTTGAACAGGCAGAGTTTTAAGTGTTTTGTACACGAGAACATTATCACTTCTTTGTCTGTAAATCTCTGCTGGTACAATTATCTTAACTATAGAGTACTGTAGACCCTGGATCACTTTAATATTAGTTTTGGTTGAAAGTCCCCTCGACTTTATACCATATCTTATTATTGATTCTACTAAAGAAAAATGAATAATTTTTAGATTGATTTTAGGCAAAATAAAAGATTACTTATAAAAAGTACTTACAAGAGTCCGCAATCGATCCGTTTTAATATATGACAATCCCTTTTAAAATTATGATCTTTATGAATTTCCAAATACTTGTACTCTTCTACAAATTCTATGAGTTCGCCATTACATGGGTTAGAGATACCAATATTAGCAATTTATGCAATGAGCAATAATTTAAGGCAAAACATATTTCATGTGGAGATTTATGTATAAGCATTTCTTATAGATACAGAAGGAGAGGGTAAAAAATTAAATAATATAGAAAAAGAAATACTACATTATTTTTTTCAAAATATATATAAAATGGAGAAGACGTGGTGTAGTACTGTCTCTTCTCTCCTATTCTCTCCTCTCCGTCTATTTCCATGTACATTAATATTAATTTATAATTAAATTTCAAGCTTATATATTTATTAAGATACAGATAAGTAGGTTTATGTAAAAGTTAAGCATAAAATAAACGATGTACCTTAGAGGGTAAAGCTCGGGCGTCCACTTTTCACCGTTTCGAAGTTAAAGATGCAGAAATCAACGGCAATAAGCTATTTTATACGTTAATAAAACACTTAAGTCCACATTCGTCATAAAAATGCTTTTTTAAGTTGAAATAAAAAGCTGAAATTTATTTTGCTTTACTGCAAAAAAAAAGTTGTCTCAGATACGCTATTTTATTTTGTACATTTAACATCAAAATGATAATTATTTTACAGTGAAAGTTCATTATACGAGTATGTATGTTGGAATTATCTCATTTGGTTTAAGAGTTATGATGTTTTGGAAATCGCTCAACCACAAAATCTTGTCGCCTGAACATTTCGTTCAATGTGACTCCCTTGGTTTATCCTTTAACTTTAAGGCACAGAATTTAAAATGTCTCTTACAGACCCAATAAATCCATAGTATTAACAGTGTAATATGTCGATGTCACTAAAACTGTCACTATAGGTACTCTGTATTCTTTGAAGGGTGCTGTTTTTCATATAATTTGTGCGTAAGCGATTTGTCGAATATATTTTATTTGCCGACCAATTTAGAAACATGACTGTTTCTTTATCAAGGCAATAAATAAATGTGAACACATTACAAGTAAGAATCTTAACGGCGTTATTTGTTTAATTTTATTTTAAGATATAATAAATGGATACAAAATAGAAAATTCAATATATAGTATCACACTTTATTCTGACCGGCATTCTGGGGCCTCTTTTTAATATTTCTCAATTCTTGATTTGATGTTATTTTTGCTGGCGAATCCGTTTCGTAAAAGACAATAAACACATTTTGTGACACAATTTCGCGTATAAGCTCGTATAAGAATACGCTTATATCGTATTAATAGGATTATTGAACTCAAGGTTACGAAATATTCAAGTAAAAAATCAATACTTGAACTCAGATTTTCTGGACCTACGTTCGTTATACGTTCTTTATTTTATTCGGTGCGAGTTTCTGCTCGAACAGGGTGATATTGCATTATTAATATTTAAAACATCAATTTGGTAGTGAAACATTTCATCACTTACCACCTTTTCTATGTCTGCCGGCTTTGAGACGTACCCGTTTCTTTCGGCATACTAATTACACTAAAAGCATATCTCACTAGACACCTTTACCATAGGAGTTTCTCGTGTTCTTTTGACGCTCCTACCGGGGGTTGGCGACCATAACTCTGAATGCACCACTAACCTGGGATAGTCTAATCAGCGCTGCTGCATCCGCAACACCGAACCACTGTCTAAGATTTCTAAGCCATGTTATTTCTGTACACCGCGTACTCTGGCTGCCCTGCATCTTTCCTTCCATACTAAATTCTAGAAATGCATACTTCTCATTGCAGAGTATGTGACCAAATAATGAGGCTTTGTTCTTTTGACGGTGGTCAGTAACCCCTCTTTTTGTTCATAATACTTAAAACCGCTTCATTGGAGACACGACCAGTCCATGAAATTTGAAGCATTTTTCTGCAAAACCAAAGTTCGGCGGTCTCGATTTTGTTTAATTTTGAGACTTCGAGAATCCTACCCTCCACTCCATACAGCAATACTGGCGATAAACTGTTATTGCTATACATCTTGTGCTTAGTCTCAGAATACGGTGGCTTAAGAGTTTCTGCATTTTATAAAATGTTGATTCTGGTTTTTATTTCTGGATCCGCACAAAAATATAAAACTGACATGCTGACAGGACACATGGCGTTAGTTGCCAGCACCATCGTACACCGGTTGTATTTTTTTTCAAATAAGGTCGGCCGGCCGGCCGCTTACTTTACGGCAGACGGTCTCCAAGCTCCAAGAACTGAAACTGGAAACTGTTTATCACTCATAATGCTAACCAGACCTTGCTTCAACTAATATTTTTTTTCAAATCGGATAACTTTTTACTATTCGAAAAATTCCTTCATAGATTTTGTCTTATTCCCGCCCACGGGACTTTTACAACAAAGGCATCAATCAACTACCATTTAAATGGCAATACTGTATGAATAATATTGGTTAATTTTTAAAGCAATTTAACAAACATGCGTATGTATTAGTTGTTAACATATATAAGTTCTGTCAGTTTTTGTCCAAATAAAAAATAAGCTCCAAAAGTAAAATAAAGTTATAAAGGTTATAGTAACCGTCTGAAGTTTGGTTTACGGCCAGTCTCGACCAATAAATGAATGAATTTCAGCCGCGATTTTGGTTTTGGCCAAAAATTGCCCGAAACCTGCGGTCTGCGTGTGTCGGATTAGGTTTAGCTGTACTCTGGTGCATCTCATGGTACGTGTCTTCAAGTTCTTGAGTATTCTAAGATCTTAAATAATTGAATTTTTTTAATTCCTGTATAGTTAATAAGTTTAAGTTCTCATATTGTGCATTGAAAAACAGTTACAAACTAGTTTTATAATAACAACAAACTAAACAATATGTGTAATAACAACGAAGCAAAACAAAACCAGCTAAAAATAAACAAATTTTGTCATTAAATTAATGCCTTTCATTTCATTGTGTATTTTATTTAAACTTACTCGTAATATTTAACCAATAAAATTCCTTATCTGGGTGTTTTAAAGTGACTTTTAACTTTTTAATAATATTTTTAAATTTTATGAGTTTGTTTAAATGTTTGCAGACAACACTCCCACAGTGCGTAATGTGGGTACTTAAACCTGCCAATGACAGGTCATAAGCCCCGTAAATGCCTATGCTTCCATATTCCCTTCTCAAAAATGTTATCCATCCCTGTGTAATTTGTTATTTAAATAAGTTTAAGTTTCGGTTTCGACCGAAACCAGAACAGAAGTCGTAGGTCGGTCACTAAAAGGTAATATGTCGTTCGAAGGATTTTTACTGCTCTACAAGATTTTTTTTCTTTTACCTTACGTGTATTATTGTATTTTAATAGAAGCCTTCAAAATGGAATGTCAAGTAGACAAAAGTGAGCATTTTCGATCTGTGTTCATTATCCGCCTGGACCCAGAAAATACACAACATACACAGAAACCTGATAATATGTTTCCGTAAGTTGTTTCCGTTTCTTTCCATTTTTAAAAATAAACACCAAAAGTGAAACAAAATAATAAAATTTTTACGTCATTCGAAAGAAATTTTTGTTCTCTAAAAGAATGTAATGTAATCTAATAGCCTTTAAAATGTAATGTCAAGTAGATGAAAGTGAGCATTTTCAAAACCACTTTCTGTTCGCGTTCAATTCAAATCGGGTTGTGGTCCTGTGGCTAGTGTCTCGGACTCACGGACCAAAGGTCCGTGGTTCGAATCCCACTCTACCCCAACTCGATTCCATTTTCTAATAGTGAGTTATTTACAACTCGTTGAAAATGGCCCTCAAAAATTAAATATTCGGGTAAATCATAAGAACGCAAATATTTCTTTTTTACTAAAAAAAAAAAAAAAAAAATAGAGTGAATAAAGCTGCCAAAGCCGCTCGCGATATTTGGCGAGGAGAATACATTATTGATTATTTTGTTGTATTTTTTTGTTCCATATTCAACTTATATAGTTTTCGTTAAAAAATAAAATTTAATTCTTCTTTACTATAAGACGGCAATTTCCTAGGTTTATTCGTAATTCGTATTATACTCCAAGGAATTCATAAGTAATTTAATGTACGGGGAAAAGCTTTTAGTTTAACACAGTTTCTTGCTTCATTAACATCTTTGCATAGCGTTGATCACTTTGAACGTAAAAACATGCTTAGCTTTGAATAGCGAAATACCGGAAAAATAAACTTTTTGCATTTTAAATCAGAAATTCTGTTATAATTCAGAATTGTGATTACATTCAGATTATTTTACTATTTTTATATGAAGACTATTTAAGAGTAAAAATATATGTTGGTCCTGTTCATTTTTGCATTGTTATACACGGTTTTTCAAGGCCAGACCGCGAAACCATAAAAGAACATGCCTCACAGTAAGCTTTAAAAAATCCTAATAATTTTTTTACAAAAAGTCATTTAAAAAAATTAAAACAAATAATCGCAAAATCAAGAAAATCTTTAATTTCTCGGACTAGCATCCCTTTCGCAAATCCCTAACCTTCCTCAACAAAAAAAATTGAGATAAAAACAAATTTGACCAACGAAGGGATACGCACCAGACGCGGACAAGTGAAGCGGCTTGGTAGGAGAGGGGTAGGGGTTTGTGGAGGAACTGCTTGTCTGAGAAATTAGGGATTTACTACATTTTGAAATTTTACATTTTTTTTTTAACTAAAAAACTTCTCATAGATTTTTTTTAAAGCTTACCATGAGGAATGTTCCTCTGAAGTTTCGCGCTCTGGCCCTGAAAAACCGTGTGTATATTTTTTCTGTATAATACGATTTATGGTTTTGTTGTGTAAAAATAGTTTTACCTACCTGTTAATTAAGAAGTATAAATATAAAAAACATTATATAAACTTATATTTTATCAATTTAACTAACGCTAAAAGAGGTTCATAAAATATATTAACGCATTTGCCTTTTTAAAGAAAGAAGATTAGAAATCTAAGGATTCTTTTATTATTCTAGTAAAATGATTTCGAGAGATTAACAGAGCTTAAGAGTTTTTGTTGGCTGCATTAAAATCACTTTGAAAATGTATAGATTGAATCACCATTCACTTTTTACTACTTAAATTATAATTATACAAAAAGCTTTAAATGTCTAATCTATTTTTCTTGTTATTTGTCTAAGTATTTAAATACCTGACTATTATTTTAGAACAGCAGTCTTGCAAAACCCGTCGATTGGAGGATTACTTTCTAGAAATTTTATTCACGTTTATTACAAAAAAATGAAAGTAAGTAACGCTTATACAGTAATTAAGACATTTTACACACTGTAAAACATAAACCATTTTGCAATCCTTAAATAAAACAAAGGGGGCGATTACATTTCTCGTAAGCTATATCTTCAGAATACGAATATACACTATCGACTATGTATCTTGGACGTTTGAGAGATAAATAAGGTGTAAACGTTGATAGACAATATTTATGCACGGTAATAACAATAATAATCTTCCAGCAAAAAGTTTTCACTCACAAGTTTTCACAAGAAGAGAAATGAGAAAAATTTGATTTGACATTATGAACAGAGCCAAGTTTGACAATTAAGATAACACTCTTGTTGTTAAGATTTAAGAATTTTAAGAAATTTTAATTTAATTCGACAGTTAAGATGACAGTATGTGCATTTACAAAAGTATATAAAAAAAACTGCAAAATAAATATTAACATTTTTTTTTTCTGCTTCATGTTTTTCTTGAAAACGCGTGTCGACATTCGTTCGAGAGATAGAAATGGTAGAAAACTTAAGTACCTATTATGTCTAGACACGTACCAATGAAGATATAGTATAAAATCGTACCCAGAGGTTGTCTATCACTATTTTAATGTATATTTTGATAAATTTCCTGGTTGCTAGAGAGTCAAATCTAGTACCTGTATACACAAAAATAATATAGTTTAAACATTACAGTAACTTGTTGACAAGATAAATAATGCGGGTAAGAAATTCAGATTTAAAATGAACGCTGTAAAAATCAAAGTTTCTAAAAAAAATCATGAACTGATCGTGTCTCCAATAAAGTGGTATTAAGCATTATAAACAAAGAAAGGGGATTATTGGCCACTGAAAAAAGAAGAAAAGCCCCTTACTTTGGTCACATATTTTGCAATAAGAAGTTTGCCCTTCTTCAACTTACTATAGAAGGAAATGGGAATAGAGGGCAAGTGGGGTATGGAATAAAAAAGAGCATCATGGCTCAGAAATTTCATACAGTGGTTTGGTGTGCCAGATGCAGCAGTGCTGATTAGACTGGCCCAGGATCGTAATGAATTCAGAATGATGGTCGCCATTTCCAGATGGAGCGGCAAAAGAAGAAGTTAAAACATTCATAAAATAAATCATTTCAACCATGTAAACAGAATTGTTAAAGACAAATACTTAATTGACCCAAACACGATACAAAATTGTCACTTTGATTGCCCCTCATAAATAATATTATGTCACTTTAACCCAAACACTCATAGGCGGGTCATCTCTGAATGTTCTATTGTCCCCAATTTTACCTCAACCCCGGGAAAACTTCGTCTCCAGCAAAGTGTTGTCAGGCTGAAATAATATCCCAAAATAATTTTCCAGTATATTGCCCTTACCACCGTTTATTCAAATACGGGGTGTTTTTTTTAATAACCCTTTTCATTTTATAAATAAGTACAGCAAATAAAAATCTTGGTATTAGCTTTATGGAATGTAATTTCAAAACATGAGCGTTCAAATATGAATTTAAACGGACGTAGCGGCTGGTTTGGATAAAACGCAATCTGAATGTTCAATTTTCAATCAACAGGGGTCGTACAGTGGCAATGACGCAAAGCATGTTGGCATCCAAGTCATCCATCGTCTCTGGTTTATCAATGTAGTCCTGGAGCTATTCTTTACAGAAATGATATATTGAACAACTCAGGTGTATAATATTCGCATTAAAGAACACACGAGGAGTTTAAAGAAGAATAATTTTTCAGAGTTTAAGTTTAAAGGATACAGGAGTTCAAATTTTACATTCAAATAATAAAAAAAAGGGCTTAAATTGAACAACATGGTGGTGTTTCACATTTAAAAAGCTTAAAAAAATAATATTGCCCATGTAAATAATCAAATATCTTTTTAATAAAGCCCACTTTTCTATTTAAAAATTAACCAATCGTGTCACGTTCAACCATTTAGCCCCTCCCCTTCCTCGCCCCTCCTCCACAGATTCCGCGACATATCGCTTTAAAATATTAACCTAACTTTAGTGCATGTCCAGACATGGTGGCATTTGCATCCCTTTCAAAACTCCGCATGTATTTTGTTCGTAAAAACTATGTATATTACGGTGACGTCAGAAGTAATAATGTATTTTAGTATTTGCATGTTGGTGTAGTGAGTGTCTTGGCAAAGAGACGGGTACGTCTCGAAACCGATTGAAATAAAATGTCGGTAACTTGTTAAATACTAATATTTTCTAACAATAATACTATCCGTTAAACAACACGATCTTGTACGACAATTCACGGGTCAATTACACGAAATTCTACGTTCGCCGAATGTTTTCTTCCGTTGATCGACTGCCACGCGCGCTGTTTAGGATATTGCATCATGTTGTAGAAACCACAGCTCTTCCATATAATTGCCGTTCAATTCGGAAATTAAAAAGTCCGTAATCATTAATTTATTGCGCTCTACATTGACTAATGTCCTTGCTGGCATCATTTATAAACAAATATGGACTACAAATTCTACTAGCGCATGAACCATACCAAACCGTGACTCTTTACAGATGGGTATTTTTAATCAGAGTAAATTTAACGTGAAATATGTTTACGAGTGTAAAAACGAAAATAAACGTTCAGATAAATTATATTCAGTATTTGTTTTTAAAATGATCATCGTTAAATTTATGAGATGGAACCTACAAACTGAAGAAATTTCTAATAAAATAAAACGTTTGATTCATTTTTTCATACCTTTAAGAAATATACTAAGGATCAAAGAACTAAAACAATTGTATTATGGATTGGTAAATTCAATACTGACGTATGGTCAGATTGGCTGGGGAAGCTGCACTAAAACGACTATGGCTTTAGCAGCTATAGCTCAAAAATCAGTGTTAAGAGTTATATTAAAAAAACCATACCGATACCCGAGTGATTTGCTCTTCAAAGAATTTCAAGTGCTTGATATTCGTCAACAGTATATATTGAGGTCAGTAGCGGTCACACATCTCAACAGGGAAAAATACGCAAGGGTTTGTCATGTTCATAATACTAGACACTCCAATAAGGATCTGATTCTACAGAGAGGAGTCAATACTTTTTTGGCTCAAAGGCAGCAATATTATATAGGCCCGAGGGTATATAACCTTATCCCAGTTTCGTGGAAATGTGGTGGGATTGCCAGGCTGAGGAAGGTGTTGACTGCATTCTTAATCCATATTGGTTGGAGGGAGTCAGAGAATTTGTTGTCCGATGTAGAAGGACGTAAGCTTGTTTTACTAGTAATGACTTGGGACTTAGGATATAGAGATTTTGGTATTATTTATGTTTTCTCTGGATATTCATTGTTTACCTTTAAGATTGAAAAAGCACACATTATGATAAAACTGTAAATACTTTAAAATATCATTATAAAATACATAATTTATTGCCTTAGAGCGGGGAAACTATCCCTAGTTAGGCAGTTTAGATGAACCAACAGCAAAAATTAAAAATATGTATGCTTACTTTTACTACTGAATTAATTTGTTGTGTAAATAATTACTTGTATATTGCTGTAATAAATATGTAAAATAAAAAAATAGAATAAAATAAAATTTTGCAGTATTTATATGAAATGTTAAATAAATAAATATTCTCTTTTAAAAGTCCATGACGTCTAGAAAATATATTAACATATTACAACAGAGACAAAGAACACCTAAGAGAAGGTAATATAGAAGTCTAGGCATCTGCAGGGCTTACGACCTGTCAATGGCTGGTTTGAGTGGCCACTTTACACACTGTGTAACATTCACCATTCTGCCCATGTTCGAACATCTATATTCCTTCAATTCTTTCATCTGTTGATGTTTGTGAAGTTAAAGAGCTGAAACTTTTATTTATCCGGGTGAGATTCATCTTATTGAATTATTTCACCTACATACTAGGCAACGCCTGAAAATCTTATTTTTTCAATTTCTATACTTCTTCATGGACCAGGTAGATTTATCAACAATATTTTGAGTTTGTCCAAATTTTCGTAGACAAGGACTGGATTCAACTCCCTTGGCTGTTTATATCAACATATTACATTTGTCTATGTTGTAATATGTTAATATAAACAGCTTCCCAGGGAGTTGAATCCAGTTCGTGTCTACAAAAATTTAGACAAACTCAAAATATTGTTTAGAAAATATAGTTTAAACACAGGTTGTTCTTTTAAAAGGAATTCCAAGTCCACAATTATAAAAAAAAAACATTAATAAATGAAAATGATTATCGTTTTTGATTTACTTGGATTTCGTAAGTTACGCTAGACATTTTTTAAGTTCATTTTGTTTCGTCACTTATACAAATACGAATAATGTATTAGTACTAGTAACTGCACATGCACACCCAGCCTGTTCATATATGTACGCAGAAATGTGGCATAGTCAAAAAATAAACGATGGAATAAGCGAAATATAGTTATACTAGGTCGTAAATGTTTTTATATGTAACCTTATTTTTTACTGGGTATAAATAGTTTCAACGGGTATAGTTATTTCTTGGTATAAACTTAGTATAAAGAAATCCAATAAGTAACCTTTACGTCATAAAAATATGGATATAAAATGATTGATTTTTTTAGTGCGGCTATTTAAGCAAAGGCAGCATGGAAAATGTTTCAGTGTTCAAAATAATAACTTAAACCAGCCATGGACATGTCTTGGACTATGTAAAAACGTCGACCTTCATATCCCTTTCTTAAAGTCCATTTCTGAAAAATCAAGCAATAATACTTCAGAGTGAAAAATATCAGAGTTTTCTAAAGTATCCTGAAACCATTATTGATTCTGAAGCGTGTGACCTTACTTGGATATGCAAAATTGTTCTCCTCCCCTTTTTTCTTACCGCATATAAATACCGGTACGGGATATCGCTGGATATTGAAATTTGCGTCAATTGTTTTCCATGAATGAGCCTCTTATAATAACCTGTTACTGTCTGGTACATTAAAAAATCAAGCAATATTTTATTTAATAAAACCACAAATGACATTTAAGAACCTTTCACTGAACGAGAGTCAAGTAAACGTTATTTTATATTGTAAAAAATAAACAATTCATTTAAAACGGATAATATGTTACGCAATATAATTATTTTAAACACAAGGGAATAACTTGACGTTGAATGTTGACTTACGGTCTAATTGGTTGGGGAGCTTGCACAAAAACCGCCCTTGAACCTGTAGCAATTGCACAGAAATCTTTAATCCGAGTCATCTTAAAAAAAACTTTTCGCTATCCAAGTGACTTGCTCTTCAAAGAATTCAGAGTACTGAATATTATTCAACAGTATATATTGAGAACGGTAGTGGTTACACACATAAAGAGAGACATTTACCCAAGCGTCAACCACAACCTTAATACAAGAAACTCTAATAGGGATCTGATACTAAGTGAAGGGGTCAACACTGTTCTGGCATCGAGACAACACTATAACGTCGGCAAAAAGGTCCATAACCTTTTGCCAGAATCGTGGAAAGACGGGAGTGTTGTCAAGTTACGGAAGGTGTTGACCTCGCTCTTTCATGACATTGGTCGTAGGGAGTCAGAAAATTTGATGCATGCCACGGATTGGAGAACCTTACTGGATGTCAAAAATAAAATATAAAAAATAAGGAATAATTAAAAATATATATATTTATAGATGACAACCATGAAGTTTCGCATAAATAAATTGTCTATGTTTTTATGAATGTATGTATGTGTATGCGCATGGGTGTATGTACGTGTGTGTGTATGTACATGTGTATATATATGTGTATATTTATATATATACATGTGTGTATATATGTGTATGTCTGTATGTATATGAATCAAAATGTGTATCCGAATAAGTTTGTATTTTGTTTGTCTGTGCTCTATATTAATTTTTTAACTATTATAATATTTAAAAATGTAATTGCCTAGCTTGGAACGGGGTATGTACCCTTGTTAGCTGGGCAAAGTGAATATGGAATTGTATTTTGATAAAGAGTGTGAATAAATAAATAAATAAATAAATAACTCCGGAAAATTAAGTTCAAAAGAGGGACCGAGGACTAAAGGTTGATTCCTTTCTTCACTCCTCCCATCGACGGGTGATATCAAACTAATATAGTAAACACAGAATATTGTTCACGATGTCATAGAATTTAAACAAAAAATAAACGAATTAAAATGTGAAACTTGAAGCAGGGGGGTTTATTTCACTTATCTTAGGTGTGACCATATATGGATAGTTATCTAAAGTACATATATGAAACATTATTAATGATCTTTCTTACTTAATCAGTTTTGGTGGTAGATGATGTCAGGATTAAATAAATGAAGAATTTTCGGATATTTATTTTTAATTTAATAAATTAACCTTCCATTTTATGTATATTATACATCTTTGGTAAAGTTTGTTGGTTTTTATTGTATTATTTAGTCCGTTTTTGAATATCTGTATAGTCGCCTTTTTGATATTGTGAATTAAGTCATTATTGTCCATTGTTTACGCTTCGGGGTTGGCCGATTCTTAATTTGGGTCTTTGCATGTGGTAGTATTGTGATCTTTTTGTGTTGTGACTGAGTGTGTCAGTTACTCCTGTCGGGGAGATGTCATCGTCTTTGATGTGTTCTTGTGTCATTTTGTGGGTTTTTTCTTGTTTTTTTATGGCGGTCTATGTCATTGTGTTTTACGTTTTTATAGAGTTCTATGACGTAAGGTAGTCTAGATTATATGTGTTTTAAGTGTTTTCTTTTGTTTGTTGCCTTTGTAGTCTATGTATTTTTGTTTTGTTTCAAGTTTCCCAAAAAAAGTTGAATAATTACTAAATGTTTGTAATATTCTTGGTACATTAAGGCTTTTTTCTTTTTGTGGAATACATTATTTTATTTTATGGAACATGCAGTTGAATTTGTTAGTTCATCTATTTGATTTATGGTAGTTCATCTATTTGATCTATTTGATTAATGATTTATAACATAATTGTTCCATTTTAGTTGTCTATCAAACTTAAGTAGTATGTTAAATTTCTAAGCTCTATGAGTGCTTCTCCGTGTATTTTAATGTTTTTTTTATGGGTTTTTTGGTTTGTTTTTAAAGTGTACAAGTTAACATTGTTTGGCGTTCAATGTCAGGTAGTCGGTCCCAGCAGCGTGTGTGTCTTAATTTGTGAGTGTGTTTGTTTTCTTGTATTGATTAATTTATTTTTAAAATCAAATCCAGAACATCGAGCATGGTAGGCGAACGCGACAACTGTTGCACTACGAGGCGGACTCATCTCCGCTTAAGAATAGCCATCGAGTAGAAAACACTCTTCTAGGGATTCGGTTCTATTTAACATGCAAATCCGTACTCTTGGTTTGCCCAGACAAAGACAAAACATGATTGATTCCTCGAAATAAGGGCAAGTACGAGTAATAGGATTACAAATACCGGGAACACGATTATTCAATAGTTATAACCGGTGTTTATTAGGAAAAGCATACAATCTACAGCAACAATGCATTTAGAGCATCAACTTAAGTTTACAAAAGCAAAGCTTGAAGCGTGTTTCATATATAAAGGACGTATTGGAACTAAACAAATGGAAATGCGATCCTGCTAACAAAATAGACAATAAATAATACTTGATCAACCAACAAACAACAAAATCTGGATATCCAGATTTTTATTTTAGAATTTCTTGTCAAAAGGAATTATTTCTTTATTGTCCTCTGGTATTCTCTTCTCCCTTAAAAAATGCCTGACATTAGTACCGTGTCAAAGGTCCGAGGTTCGAACCCCCCTCTACCTCAAGTCGATTCCCATTTTCTAATATTAGACATTTACAGCTCGTTACAAATGGCCCCCAGAATTAAAATATTTGTCCTAATTATTAGAACGTAATTAGTTATTTTTATTGAAAAACATTAAATTTATCATTTCTTCTGCTATCTATGCTTCCACGATAGAAGTATTTTCAAATAAGCCGTTTCATATGTACGTACATGCACTATTCTTCCATTTACAAAGAGCTTTAAAAAACATGTTTAGATATTACAAAAGAGATGAAGAACATTTTAGGGAAAAAAATTCATGTCTTTTGGGATAAGGATAAAGTCTTCTATACTGGCGTTCCAAGCAAAAAGGTAGTAACTAAAAAAAAATTACAATTGTCTCAATTCAATGCCATTTGATAACTAAATACAATACTTCTAAACAACTTATAAATACAGCTTTTTTTTTTAATTGCTTACTTATGCTCATTACGTTAGTTCATAAAATATTAAAATAATTTGAATATTTAGAAGTTTTCTTATAACTGAAGTAAATTTTACCATCACACCCTTATAGTGCATACAACACTGCATTTGTTCATTCGTTTCTTGAACATTTGTCACGATATATTTTTGTCCTAATTTTGAAATAAAAGGCGTCTAAAAATTGCCTTTTGAATTACTCGGAATGCAAAAAATATTTTTTTAAATATTCGATACTGCTTTTGGCCCTCAACCAGGGCTTAAAGTTTTCGAAAAAGTTTTTTTTTAGCTAAACTTTCTGTCGTTTAAATATATAAATCAGTCAATAAATCAGATCAATTAAATTTCATAATGTGTATTAAACATTATTAAATAAGCATCAAAGGGCGTGAGTTGCACTTTGTTTTGTAATAAATGAGTGCCATTGTTTTAATGAGCCATTGTATTCGTCAATAGCCTAGCCAGGCGCTCAACGGAATCAGTTCCGCGGAGTGTAAACTTTTTGAATTTCGGTAGTTTTAATACGTGTTCGAATTTGCAATGTGATTTAGTTATATCTTCACACACAAAAAAATAATGTTATCAATGTAAATAATTAACAAAACGTTCAGACAGAGATAAACTTCAAATCTCGGTTGAGGGCCAAAAATAGTATGTAATATTTTTTTGAATAATTTTTACGTTCAATGACCAAAATGTAATTTTTTAGACCACTTTCACTTTGATGTCTAAAATAATAAAAAAACATCATACATCATCGGCCCACTCTAATGTAGGTAAAGTGATCAGTCTTACGCTAATATAATTATTGTCCTGACGAAGTTAACTGCAAATTTAATGCTTGTAATATTACGCGTGAGAGCCACAATATCTTAAATTTATTAAAAATAATTTACATCGTTAAATACGAATGAAGTAGATAATTAGATAGTAAAGTAAAATGAATAAAAAACAAAAAATATTGACATTTTAGTTTTAATATTAGAAGTAATTTAAATAAACCCTTAATTAAGGAATAAATATATTTTATTAATGAGTAATGAATTGGGTAGTAACGTAAGTTGTGTCCGTTTTTTTTCCAAATGAAAGAGAACAAGAAATTTCAACTAAACTAACAAAACAAACAAACAAACCATCACGCCGATTCCCCTGAGGGGTAGGCAGAGAGGATATAACGCCATATCTCTCTGTCTTTGCAAACAGACCTGGCTTCTTCTACATGAATACGTCTTCTCGTGCACGCACGTTGATTATTCCTACTCTCGACATGTCCATCTTCAAGTATTTGATGCACTAGATCGTGGTTAGTTTTTCTCGGTCTTCCTCGTTTTCCGCATCCATCAACATTCGCATAGTAGATCTTTTTAGCCGTTCATTTGATGTCTATTCGCTCTACATATCCGAACCAACGACCTTTCTTGATTCTGTCGATAATGCATGCCTCAGCCTTACACGGTTCACGGATCTCGACATTTGTGCACCTATCACATTACAACAAATTAGTTAATTATATATTTCGTCTCAATAGTTTAAAACAAATTAGTCTGTCATTTATAGCAGCTTCACTGTACACTACGAAAATATCGCGAGCAGTTTGGCAGTTCTATTCACTCAATTAAACGCGAACAGAAGGTAGTGTGAACAATGCTCACTTTCGTCGATATAATAATATGCTTGATATTATGTGTTTTCTACGTATATTATGTATTTTCTGCGTCCAGGTGGATGAAGAGTACATTTGAACGTAGTTATACAGAAAGCAGCCAGCCATAGAAAAGTGAAACTGAGATAATAGCCATTTTGTGAAAATAGTGAAATATAAAATCTACACAATAGTTGGAATGTTTTTGACTTTAACAAACGACAAACAATGAATACTTAAGTTTTTTTAAAATTATTATAAACAAGAATCTTATTATGTATTGGACCACTTTAAAAGATTTTTAAAGTACCATAAGATTTTTCTAGTTTTGTGGGTGTTTTCTGCAAATTGAGAAATGCCATTTTTGTGATCGACACCTTTTTCCGAAGGTGATTAATACAGTTTTTTGTATGAAAGTGGTCTGGCTGTTTTTAGCAAAACATAGAATCGACCTTACTGCACCCGATAACATCAATATATCATTTTCCAAAATTGTGGACTGGCTGCTTTCTGCATTACTACCTTAATTTCTGTGTCTAAAGTAGAAAAAAAACTCTTGACGAGTATTTTTAACTTGATTGCTGTTCTCGGGTAAAAATCCTGAATGGAGATATGTCCGCCTCTTTCTGATGCGGTTGGCGTATCGCGCACCATTCTCGAGGTTTTTTAAACTGCAAACTATTTCATTGTTCCTAGACTGGCGCCTGATCAATGATATAACAAATAATCATTTGGTTTGCCAATGCAGTGCCGTATGATGAGTGTATTAAGTTGTCCAACGTAATCAATGGAAATTTGAAAAAATTATAGCCCAGGATGACTAATCAGTTTCCTTGTTGAAGTAGTGAATGATGATGTCGCTCTGCAATTACTGCACCCGATAATTGCTGCAAGCACCGCATGCTCCATGTTTATGAAGGTAACGAAGAACACGCGAATAATGACATCAATAACTAATTTCAGTTCTAAAATTTGCTAAAAATTACTCAACATGTTTATATAAACTGACTGAAAATAAATTACAAAAATAGCCTGTTCACTAATTAAGATAATCTTTTATGTATCTCAAAGAATAAACCACGGGAGTCACATTGAACGAAATGTTCAGGAAATAAGGTTTTGCGATTGTGTGATTTCCAAAACATTATTACTGTTGAATTAAATTAAATCATTTCCGACCTTCACCCCCTTCCCTCACAACTACCTTCTAATTCTTCATGCTTAATGCATGTTTAGACATGGCGGTGTTTGTATTTCTATAAATCTGCATGTGATTTATGTGTTTTTGTTAAATATCATTCTAAAAATTTATATTTTATTATTTTAGAAGAAATAATTATTCGAGAAAGACTTTTTAAGAGACTTATTCATTTAGTGATTTCGTTTATGACCTTAAAACATTTGTCATTTTGCCATTGATTAGATCCAAATCTTTTCGGCAGTCATATATATCCTCAAATCCTAACAATAATTCAAGAGCGTGTTAAAAACACCGTATGTTGATATTTTTGTTAAGTTAATTCCGCCCTTGCACAGGTCATGATCGCCTAAACAACCCAATATTAAGTTTATATTTGAAGCACTAACTTTGTGGTTATTCATTATAATAAAATAAATAAAACAACTTTGTTTTTAACCACCATTTTTTTTTCTTTTTTTTCCACCTACCGGTTTCAAAGCAAACAAGCTTCTTCGTCAAGGTTTACGTAACTGATGAATTAATTCCAATTTTATTTTTATCATGTTAACTAAATTCTATACGTGGACCCAATAAATCAAGTCTTTTTTTCCTTACAAGGGGTGGCAATTTGAAATCAATATTTTCGAAGCTAGACAGAAGAGGACTTAAAGAAATATTGTTTATTTGGTTATTAATTAATTTTTAAAAATTATAAATCGCTTTTTTTTTTTAATTTCTAAGTTGTCTATTTTTAATATTTTATTTTCAACATGAACTACTTTTAATCCAGTGTCTTTATGATGAGAGAAGCTTGTTTGCTTTGAAACTGGTCGGTGGATAAAATAATAGTGGTTAAAAACAAATTTGTTTTATTTTATCAACCCAATATTAGTTCAAAATCCCTATAAATGACACTTCTAAATTCTTATCCATAATGATACATTCGTCTCCATTGCTTACGTATAATGTTTATCTATAAAGAGTACGTGTACTTGTCTACAAAAACTTGGCCATAGAACTTACTGTACCGTCAAATATATTCAAGTTTAGAGAGTAACGTTTGTATCAAATGAAAAATTAAATATTAATATTTAAAATAATTATATGCATACGTTTTTAAAAATCTTTTTACTCGTTCTTTTTTAAGCTGTATCTTTTAGTTTCAATTATTTTTATTTTAGAGAGCCTTAAAGGTGCATATTTCTATTATATTAAAAGTAAATAATAAAAAAAACTATTATTTTTATTTTATTTATTATATTATTAGCATTTTTATAATTTACCCAAATATTTCAATTGTGGCAACCATTTTCAATGAGTTGTCGATAACTCACTATGAGAAAATGTTAAATCAAGTTGGAGTAGAGTGGGCTTCGAACCTCGGACCTCTAATCCAAAAGTCCGTAACACTAGCCACGGGACCATAACTCTATTCAAACATTGCTGTTAGTTAATTTAAATTAAGGTTTTAAGTTTTAACATAATATAGGAAGTATATAAACTGAAAAGTATTTTCAGGCGTTGCCTAGAATGTGAAATGATTCAATTAGAAGAATCTCACCCATGTGTATAAAAGTTTCAAATCTTTTTGTTTACGAAAGTCAACAGATGAAAGAGTTTAGAATATCTGAATGTTCAAACATTGGTACAAATGTGAATGTTACGCAAGGTGTAAAGCGGTCACTTAAACCAGCCAATAAAAAATCAGAGGCCCTGTAAATGCTTAGAATTTTGTATTCTCTTCTTAAAAATGTTTTCGCACTTTGATTCTATAAATGACAATAACTTTAAAATACGTTGACAGAATGCCAATATTGTGGCGTAATTATAACTCGCCGAAGCCACAAAATAACATTTTACTTTTGGAAATATGAACTCCTCTAAAATAAATTTTAGAATTTAAAATTCCAGTGACAGCCATTCGTCAAAACGTAATTTACAACAATTTTTTTTTCACAAAGCGTATTATGATGATTAACAAATAATATAAGCAAATATGGATACTTATTTTTTTCTGATTCTCATTTATTCGTGCATAGGGCACTGGATTTATGCTCCAATCGCAGCGTACATTCATCATTTGATACAAGCATGTGAGGTAATCATTCTTACGCTTCAGATTTATTCATTATTGAATTGTCAATGAGTTAAATTTTTTGTATCAACTTAGATGAATTTCTACCTAGAATTTTAAAGAATTTATGAAAATATGTATGGAGAATGATGAATGCAACAAAATTCCAGCATTTCAAGTTATAAAATTCATAAACCTTTTCAATATTTTGTTATAAATATTCCTTTGATATTTATTAATTAATAGTACATACATATTTTGTAACATATTTTTACATTTTACTAGATGTCTTTCAATTATTCGTTTTTATTACAGGACAAATACTGCATTTTAAATATTTAAGTGCTTTTTTTTTTTTATAAAATGATTATCTAATTTATTTTTTGAACGCGTTCAATCTGAAGGAATTTTAGTCGGATTTACTACGACATGGTATCTTACATTTAAAAACATAAAAATATAGTACCATAAATTTTAATGAAAAAATCATTCCAATATTTTGAAAAAAAATATTTATTACTAGAATTATGAAGGATGGAGAACATTTTGAGAAAGAAATATAGAAATCCAGGCATCATATTATGTAACCTGTTGTTCGCTGGTCAAAGTGATAATATTATACATACCTTATAACTTCACCAATTTGCCTATGTTTAAACATCCACATATTGGAAACAGAGAGTGGAATACACCCTCTGTTGGCTTATGTATAAGTCACTGCCCAAGTCTGCTCCAGAATAGCTAAGGGAACTCATTGCAGATGAACTAGCTGACAGACGTGTTACGCTTCGATCAGCTACATTTACATCGAGAGGAAAAGTTATTACACCTCTACGCAAACCCCATGAGGTATTTTATTACGAAAATGGCGCTTTATAAGTTATCTATAATAATAAAACCGTCATTGAGGTGGGTGAGAATCCGCCATGTTTGATCGAGTTTGAATCCCTTTAAATTCTGTATGTAATTTATGTATTTTTTCCTAAATACTATGTACATATGCTACGGTGATAGTAAAGGAGAAAGTGTATTTTAGTATTTGCATGTTGGTGTAGTGAGTATCCTGACGAAAAGACGGGTACGCCTCAAAACCTGTAGACATATAAAGTCGGTAAATGGTTAAACACTTATATTTACTATCATTAATTAAAATGTTTTACCACAAAGTTAATGCTCTGAACAAGAAAAGGAATAACCTACATCACATCACCCAGACCAATTGAGAATAAACATTCTTCGATTTTTTTCTTTCAACAGGCGATAATCGAACCGGCGACGCCTGTTTCGCAGTCGGCCGTCTAACTAGCTGCGCCACGACACTTATATATATATATTTTTCATAATACAATGTATTTAATTAGAATATTGAAAAAAAAACAATTCGCCGTGTTAATATTTCATACAGTGCACAAAGATTTTTCATAGTTAAAATTTACTTTTTTTAAATCTAGTAGCCTGTTGAGGCTCTTAGTAAATGATCATTTTTTTATTCTTCTTCACCGGTGTTCTTATGTAGACAAAAAAAACGAAACGTACCGAAAGTTCCATTTTATTTCACTGCTCTTCGCCACGCGCCTACCAACTTGCACTAACAGAAATGAAGTACCGACACGAAGCCACTGTTATCATTATTGTAGAATGCTTTTGCTCTTTTTGGGCGGGAGATAATTAAATGGCCATCTTGACTTCCGCTTTATCTCTTCTAACTCTATATGCATATTTGACAAACTGCAAACACGAAAATTGGGTAGAATTTTTTAAATTTATGGCTCACCGGAAAATTAAAACGAAGAGAACATTATTTTCATTGTAAATACTAATATTTAATTTTCATCTTCTATGCGATCTTATTTAGCGCGAAGGCATGAGGGCATAGTATCCGGTTGAAAAATCAATACTCAATATTATATAGACTTAATCTTGTAAAATTTATAGGGTTAGAATATAATCTTTATGGATCGTTTGTTTGTATTTCCCACATGTTCGCACTTTGTTTGCGTCTTGTGATAACACATATAATGCATGTATTTGTAGATCTGCAAATAATTTATGGCGCATTGTATTCCTAAAATAATTTTTTTATTTTATAATTTTTTCATTGATTAAGAAATTCACTAGAAAATGGAGATAAGTAACGTAATGTTATGTTGAAAACTGCTCAAATTTATAAATATCACAAAAGTGATCTTAAAAAAAAGAAAATATGTAAAAAATCCATTAAAGCCGGAAAGATCCAATATCAAGTCCATTTAAAAACCTGTTGTGTAGACAAATACAAATAAATAAAAAAATGAAAAAAAAACTAAAAGTTAATGAAAATTTATTTGCGCAAATTTTCAAGTTGTCGAACATAACTGTATTTAATGGTAAAAAAATATTTATGGAAAAATACGTATTAGTTCACGTCACTACCCCGAAATCACAACCCAGTTCTAAACAAAAGTGAAATTGCGTTATTGTTATTATTTTGCAAAGGATTGCATAAATAGCGCCATTTCCGTAACATTGTTACCATTGTAAGAGGTAAGTGTTTATAAGAGGTAGAAGTTATTTATTTGGTCCCAGTTGGGCGATATTATAAAGGTAGGTTATCACAAACCAATAAGCAAATTTTTAAGATTTAGAAGAATAATGAAGATAACCAAATAAAGTACCTACAAACAACTTACCCTTCACCAGTTTCGCTCAATCGGCAAGAACATGAGAATTCTCCAAAAAAATTAGATTATGTTGTATAAATTTAATTTTATGAACGGAATCAAAAACGTTATATATAAAATATCTTACTGTAAAATGGAACAAATATGACTCAAAGATCTGGATTCTATGAAATAAACAACTCGTTAGTGAAATACACAATTTTAATAAAAGTAGCAATCCTCTACAAATGTGACAAGATTAGTTAATATAAAAAAATCAGAATTCTGCCTAGCTGATATGAATAAATGGTTGACAATAAATTTATCTGAGAAGTAAATATTCGTAACAATAATAATGACAACTTAAATAGATTCTTGATTGTTTTCTTCTCGCCGTAATATGAAATAATGTTGATTTTACAAAATAAAATTCGCAGATGACATTCGATATGCGACGTCTTCGGTTTATATGTTTGCATTCATGATTGCCTCAGTTGATGATTTCCCAGAAGATTGTTTGTTGACATCTTAATTCAGTAAATGATCGTCTGCTTCATTGCATTTGTTAATTTGTATCTCATGATCTTGAAGAAAACTTTAAAATCTGACACCGACTTTTCCAGGTATATACGAATAAACTTCGTAATAATTAGTGATCCATTTAAATCATGGCGTAAATATACCATATTGTAAAATTTTTATTATAGGACAAAGTAGATTAAAATGTGTAGGAAAATGAAGAAAGGGTGATAAAAGTGGAAGAAGGTAAAAAAGTAGAAAAAAGGTGGAAAAAATGGAAAAAGATAGAAAAAGGGAACCTGTATAAAATACAATCCCATTAGAATATGATATCTCTCTCCACAAGAATTGTGCTAATAAATTTAAAACAAATAGGCTTACGTTACGTTGAAAGTTCCCTTTCTTGAAGGACTACATTTTTTAAATGTGCAGTCGCCTGCCCTTTGAGTCCTTCCGCGACAACTGGACTGTTCGCCCCGAGTTTTCAAATGGAAAAGAATTTATTTCTAGCGCACGGATATTGTATGGATGAGTTACTACCGCGGCCGTCAGATGGCTCTAAATCAGGCAACATAGAATTATATTCCAGTACTAAAATGCTTTCAAAAACGGGGTACGTTGGACTTGTTTTTTACAACGTTACACCATCAAAACGGTTTGTTTTAAACAGGTGAAAATTTAATTATAATTTCTCCAGTAAAAAATATGTGAATCGGATCTATAGAGGCCAATACTGTAAATCTTAATATTACGGGAGATTAATTACTTAGCCGTTTTGTGGCGTTACATTGAATTGTTTGATGTATTTAATAATAAATATTAATTTAAAATATAACAACACCTGTAAAAAACATACAAGTTTTTTCATTAAAATCAACCTTCTACAGAATGGCGGCAAGATAGATATAAAATCTGAAATTGGCCCTTCTAGATCCTTGTCACAGAAATATCGCAGCTAACGGTGATAAAAAACCTAAGAGGGCTCCAATTCGATATCGAATGTCTTCTGCTTTACAACTTTACATTTTCGAGACAAATGCACAGTACGAGCATATACACGGTTTTTTAGCGTTTTTTGAACGTTCCTCATGGTAAGCATTAAAAAAAATCCTAAGAAAATTTTTCCAAAAAGTCATTAAAAAATATGATCTAAAAATATAGTAAATCCTTAATTTCTCGGACAAGCAGTCCCTTCACAAACCCCTACCCCTCTCCTACCCAGTTAATTGGTCAAATATATTTTTATACCTTTTTTTTCTGTTGAGGAGAGGAAGGGGTTTGCGGAAGGGATGCTAGTCCAAGAAATTAAAGATTTACTCAATTTTGAGATTTAAACAATAAAATAATAATTATTTGATGTTTTGAAAAAAAAATGTTTTATTTTTATTTTTATTGATTTATTGATTAAGCTTACCATGAGGACTGTTCCTCTGAAGTTTCGCGGTCTGGCCCTGAAAAACCGCGTATGTAGACTTTGAGCAAAGATAAATTAAATTGTGTATATCAAACACGTGTACATAGTTTATTATTTTATATTTGCTTGGGAATATTTTTGTGGGTTTGTGACGAATATGTCCAGGTATAGTACATTACAGAATCAATATTATCAAGGCAAAACGAAACATAATAACTTAGTAACTAAAGTTTGTATCATGGAAAGCTTAGTAAATATTATTTACTCACCAATGTTGATTCCCTCATGACATGCGACACGAACACTGGTTATAAATACGGCATAAATAAAATGGTATAAATATAAGTATTCCATTAATTATTATCACATATAAAATTGACTGAAAAAATATTTCATGTGATTCCAGATCCGTGAAAATAAAATAAAATAAAATAAAATAAAATAAAATAAAATAAAATAAAATAAAATAAAATAAAATAAAATAAAATAAAATAAAATAAAATAAAATAAAATAAAATAAAATAAAATAAAATAAAATAAAATAAAATAAAATAAAATAAAATAAAATAAAATAAAATAAAATAAAATAAAATAAAATAAAATAAAATAAAATAAAATAAAATAAAATAAAATAAAATAAAATAAAATAAAATAAAATACAATAAAATAAAATAAAATAAAATAAAATAAAATAAAATAAAATAAAATAAATTAAAATAAAATTGATTTTAATAAAACAAAATGAAACATAGTAAAATAAAATAAAATAACATAATATATGTATGTAATGTGAAAACCAACTACTTTAGTAGAGCAAAAATTTTTATTTCGGAAGACATAATCTTTACCATTTTGTATGATTTTTGGTGCAAAATTTTTAATTTGGATAAAAAACGGATACGACTCATGTTAACACCCAGTAAAATAAATTATTTTAATTATTTAAATAAATAATCCAATTTTTTATATATATTTTTTTTAAATTTATTAATGAAAAACTGTTTTGAGAAAGAAATATAGAAGCCTTTATGGCGCTTATGACCAGTCACTATAACCACTCAACGACGGACAAATCCCGTTAACTTTCAAATTTCCATCATAAAAAGTTTACCATCTCAGTTCAAATATTGATAAATTTATCAATCTTTAATTTCGTTGCAATTATAAAGTAAATAATTATTGGCAATATTTATTCATTTTATTCTAATTATACGCAAACTCTATTTTACTGTGCGCATGCTCTGTTTCAATACGGCCGTACTAAAAAGTAGGCCAAAATAGAGCTTTACATAAAAATTTCTGAGATTTAAAAACACATCTATTCATAAAAATTCATTGTGCTGGAGATACAAAATGTATAAAACTCCGTTTTGAATCAAATAAAAACATTTTTTATCCCTAAAGAGATGGTCTATGCGTTTTCATAGCTTATGACCGGTCATTCGCTGGTTTAAGAGGCCATTTTACAAACTATGTAACAGTCACAATTCTACCTATGTTTGAACATCCGTATTTTCTCAATTCTTCAACCTACTGCAAAAGTGCTGAAATCTTTAATGGTGTAGGTGAGTATGAGGTGAGGTGAGTCATCTGGATAAATTATTTCACCGAGAATGCATCATAACGTGTTGGCGCGTTTTGCTTTTATTAAAAATACTTATCATATTTGTCGACCTTGCGTCCTTAGATAGCATTAAAAGCCGCACACACTTACCAGGATCCGTTTTAAAAGTCTTGTGACCTCTTTTTTAGATCCGCACATTGCAAAAAAACCTTTTTTAGCTTTAATGAGCGGTAGTTTTTTTTCTTTGTTCACAAAAGATTCGCGTTTTTTTTTAGAATTTCCTTTTTCTGCTTTCAATGCCCTCTATCGCCGTCAAAGCAACCTATGGATATATAGTCAACTTGTCTGTTACCCCTCAATCTTATTTGACTAATTCTGATAGCGACAGGGTATGTTTGTTCGTAAGCTTGTTAGTAAACAGGAAGAAACCAGTCCGATTGGGAGAACCAGAACCACCACCCCTCTATTGATCAAGCAATTAGAACCTGTGAAGCCCAAAAGAAAATCATTGTTCATGAGTTCGCTCTATTCCTAGCACCACCTTATTCAAGACAGAAACCTAGCATCAATATATTCAAAACCTGGCATCATCCTTGTCAAGACATATTGACCAATCTATCAACCAACATATCAAACAACCTTATTAACCCCACGCAATATAAAAACCCAATCCTACATACTAGGACAGCAACCTTAATAACGAACTACGGCGGCGAAAGAGCAGCCTAGCCCAACCCCCGACCGATACACGCCTCCCAGTCCTACTTGTTAGTGTATTAGTAGATCTTACCTTTTACGGAAAAAGACAATATGTTACTTGAGTTTCGCTTGGCATTGTCGCCATGATGACTATCTGATTAAAATCCCATGACAGCCAAAAACACAATGCGCATTTAGATTCCTCGAAGAGCATTCCACTTTTCCACCCATGCGCTAGCAAATTTTGCAAGTTTACCAAAGTTGTTTGGATTGTAGAAGAAAATGGAATTCCATGTTAGTCTCACTACTTTCGTCAAGCCATCGAGTATCATCTCTCTTTCCACGTCAATAATAGAACATCTCCAAAGTATGTGTTCAGCTATCTGCATGCTCGACCCGCATACGCAGTCCGGATTTTCAGCACAGAAGAATTCATGAAATTTGCCCCTAAATTTGCCATGACCTTTTACTAGCTGGGTTACGTATTGACTCATATTAAGGGACTTAAACTCGATTCTGCTATGAATGCTCACGAAAAAAAAGTGAGTTCATTTCCCTCTTGGCGCTGAATTTTATCTGATTAACCATTCATCAAGCATCATCCTAACAGCAGCAATCAGGGAAGCCAGGTCATTTTCACGCAGCTGGAAGGCTGAGCCAAAAAAATCTGCTACCTCACATTTTTTTTGTTTTTTCATAGCAGCATACTCCATCACCTCTAAATCGACTGGATCTTTACCCCCAAGGACTGGGAGAGCTGCCGTCGATACAGTCCTATATGCTCCTGTGATAGCAAAAGAGGTGGTCTCTACCCACTCAGAAAAACTCTCTGTATATATCCAATATTTGCGCGTTGGCACCATACCCCTGTAGATTCGTCTAACTGCTTTACTATCTAACCCCCAAGTAGCTCTACTGACTCTTCTCACCTTGATTAAAAGAGTATGGGCCTTGCTTTAAATCTCTTTAGTGTGAGTCAAGAAAGATCCCAATCTGTCCAAAGTTACGCCTAGTTACCTGACATTGTGTGAAAGCGAAGATAGCAGATAAAACTAGGTACTTTAATGGGAATCTGGATTGTCTTTGCTCTTAAAAAAATAATTTATTGAACAAAAAACAGACAGAAAAACGCCAATGCTGGACATACAGTGTGTAAAAAAATCATCGTTCTGGTGCCATAATCCGAGGAAAAAATATGAAAATACGTCTGTATAAAAAAAAATTAGACCTCGTATCCCTTTAAGTGGAAGGTACCTATAATATTAATAACAATTCACTTTAACAAACAACCAAAGCACAAATATACGCATAAGTCCTGTAAATGCCTAGACTTCTATATTTCCTTCTCAAAAATATTTTCCCTCTCTGTTGCTATAAATTTAAATATGAATAACTCCCTAGGGAGGAAATCCAGCCAGTCTGCAAGCATTTGGACATACTCGAACATCTTTTAATTAACTACCCGGTAACAGAAGAAGTATAAAAATTGAAAAATTCTTTTCACGCGTTGGCTAGTAGGTAATTTGGTTCAGCCGGACGAATCTCACCCGCAAAATAAAGGTTTCAGCCCCATAACCTCATAGAAGTCAACAAATGGAAGAGTTGAGGAAATGTGAATGTTCAAAAATGGGCAGAATGGTGAATGTTGCAGAGTGTGTTAAGTGGCCACTTAAACCAGCCAATGACAGGTCATCAGCCCTGTAAATTGCCTAGACTTCCATATTCCCTTATCAAAAATGTTTTCCCTCTCTGTTGCAATAAGTTTAAATACGTTTATATGTTAGTTTCAATTAATTTAATCTTTATTTGAGTATTAATCCTCATAATCTCTTTATCCCCTATAAATTATCTACCGTTTCAGAGCACAAAAGTCTCCTTGATTATTGTTAACAGAATCTAACGATAAGCCGTTTATAATCTGAAAGCTTTGATGTAGTAGACTCGGGATCCAGAAGTGCAATAATTTGAGGTTTATTGAATCGATAAAAGTAAGCAACAGTGTTTGCAAAAAAATACATTATTAAATTTAGCTTTAAAACTTAATTCATATTTAGGTTATCAGTATTCAAAAAATGAATCGTAAACCAGAGATTACATGTAACATATATGAGTGAGTTGTGTACAATAAGAGTAGAAACACAAATCATAGTATTAATTGAAGCCGTAAATAATTTGTGCTTTCTTTAGACATTCTACAAATTATAAGACTTCCGGTCTCTTCGCTGGTTACCAACGTTTTTGCATCCTCTATCGTCAGGTCTACGTCCCATAGTCGTAACGTGGATTGCTGCCGGGCTATGAGCAGCGAATGTCCAGGACCAGGATAGGCAAGCGTAGTTAAGTAAGACTCTCGGAAGGTATCCGCAGTGTTATGAAACGAAGGCGATACGATTTTTAATATACATAAGCAACGTACCGTTGTAGCATTCGACAAATCGATAAAATTTGTTGCGTCTTTAAGAATAGCCGCTTTTCACTTGCATTTCAAGTGCATTTTACACTTCGGTGTGAACTAAAAAAGGTTGAAATCTCATGTCAAAGTTTTGGCCAATTAATACAAGTATTTTGTAGTGCAAAGTAATATTCTCACGACCTCTTATCTGCTTCCCTCAATTTTTAATCTATACATACATTAAGGGTGCCAGCCTTGAAGGAAAATTGTCTTGACTTAATTCCATAAATTTGCTTAATTAATGTACAGATTCACGCGGATTTTTCATATCATCTCTACATTTACGAATATATGGTGTTATGTTAAAAATATCAAATACTTTGTACCTTGTGTTGTCATTACGGTATTCTCTATCTATGTACTAGGTTACATCAATTTATCATTAACATATTACAACAGAAAAGAAGAACATTTTAGAGAAGGTAATATAGAAGTCTAGGCATCTACAAAGCTTATGACCTGTCAATTACAAACTGCGTAACATTCACCATTCTGCTCATATTTTAACATCTTTATTCCTTCAATTCTTTCCTCTTTTGATATTTTTGAAGTTAAACTTATTAGTTGTATTATTACATAATTATATAACAATCTATTCGTTAAGATTTGAAACGCGTTGTGGTTCTGTGGCTAGTTTTACGAACTCACAGATCTGAAGTCCGAGGTTCGAGCCCATCTCTACCCTAACTTGATTTCCTTTTTTCAATAGTAATTTATTTACAACTCGTTGACAATGGCCACCAAAATTTAAATATTTGTGTAAATTATCAGAGCGCTTTACCTATTTTGTGGTGCGCACTGAGGGTATGCAATTTTGTCGGTGTAATTTGGTACCACAACATTACGACGTTTCTACTTTCCTTACAAATTGAAACCACGGGGCACCGCTCATTTTGTATGCAATGTAAAATTTTACAATAGGTATTAATTATGATTCAATTTTCCCATATTCTGCGTACGCAATAAGTCTCGTATTCATGGGTCAGAAATGGTACAAGATCTTAGGCAGTATTTTCTACAATAAATCTTATAATATATCTTACTCCACGGATAATAAAAACTACAAAGGTCAAAAATCACTATACGGTTATAGGAAGGAAGCTTTTTATTAATTTACTACAAAATCTTACAGCAAGAAATAAATTACGAAAAGTTTAAAAATACACTAAAGAAAAGCTTCCTTACATAGTTAACATTTACTGTATTTTTATTTGAAAAGTCTCTCCAGGAATGTGTTTTTTTCATCTCAATGGAAGAAAGCAAACATCTACAGGCCAATTTCGATTATTGGAAAATATTTACTAGTACATGAAAATAACATTTTTATATGTACAAACTTATATGTATTTATTTAATATCTAATATGTTTTCTCTACTAACTTTTGGAATATACTTTGTGGAAATGGTATACTTTGTGAAAATCTGTTATTAGTTCTGAGTTTATACACTATATCTGTTTGTTTACCATAAATATGTTTGCAGAACTGTTGATTTCCCAAATAAAAAAAATAAAAAAATAGTAAAATGTATGTAAATATAGATGTTACGTATGTATTGTATAAGTGGGTAGATACGCATATTATTTCAATATATTACATATGCCTGCGTACATGAATTAATTTTGTTGTTTTTATTTTCAAAAGTGTTAAATTTTTTCATTTTCGTTTGCTTATTTACTTATTATCTACTTATTATTTTTGTTTGTTATGCATTATTGTTTCTGTTTTTTATATTGTTTTGTAAACTTGCTAAACACAAGAGCCCGACTCTTTTTTGGCAAGTTACTACCTAAATTACTGTATTTTTTATTTCAAAGTTTTTTTATGCTAAATGAAGGTTACCTAATAAAAAACATTTTTTTTATTTTTTATCTTTGGCCATTTAATTTGCGGTTTTTCACGGGGCAGTCTCCGGAATATCAAATTTCACATAAACATGCGCAGTTGTAGATGTTTCCGACGCCATAACAGATATTGGGCAGTGACAAAACGAGCTGTTTTGTGACGATGTGACTACTGACAACAAATAATATTTCAGCGTTCAAAAATTGACATCAGGTTTCAAAAATAACATAGAAATTAAAAATTAGTATTTCTGGAAAAGATGGACAAGCGTGATATAAAAATGTGCAGTGAAACTAAGACCGATATTTAATAAAGTGACACAAGGAACAACAAATACGCGTTGACATTTAAAGTTGGCAGTTAACAGTATCACAGGTGTGGGATGCGCGCACATACCTTGGTTCAAATACATGTTTAAAAATAGGATCTGTTTTAATTTTTCTGGATTTGACCACAGATTTCACACAATTTGGATATTACTATACACAGAATTTATTGGGTCAAATATTTCACATTACTATTTTTTTTACCCATGTAATAATATTTTTAGACTACGAAAATCGTTGTGCTTTTTAAATGACAATGGCCCTAAAGAGAATGTATTCATTTTCTGATTTCATAATTAGTTAATTTTCTAATTTGGAATATGCGCGTATAATAAACACAGGTTTCTGCACAAAACGCGTATTTATTGCTTTTTTTACAAGCGCTGATTCATTTCAAAACTATAAATTCATATACAACTCAGCAAATGAAATTTTGCGAAATAAGCTTTTTCTTCTTCTAATGTCTTGCCGGGTCTCCCCGACGTTGGCGATCACTACAGCGAAAGCATATGTATCTGTCCTCAGTTAATTTTACATTTCGCACCAAGGACGACTGCTTACTGATGTACTCGCCGTATTGATTCCTAGGAAAATATGACCAAAGTGGTTTCCCGTTGCCTTCTCTGGTGGATTTTCTGTCGGGGTTACCTTCCCTTAGCTGGTTTGATTTTGGTTTTGAGGCGCCAAAGACTCGCCTTTTATCTTCTCGTTATCTGCTGTGATCACACCGTTATGAGTGTGATCGCATTGCCCGGGCCTCGCGACGTGGACACTAACGAGTCGGACTAGTCAGTAGTGTTGCCTGTGGAATGCAACTAGGCGTTCGCAGCATTTTATAGAATTACATCCTCCAGCAAGATGTGACTCCCTGCGACCCTACTGACAGTTCGAACCCCTTAAATAAGCTTAGCTAAATAAGCTACTATATTGATTTCATACTTAAAATTATATTTAGATATCTCACCTATTTTTTAGATAAACTTTAAATTTTCTGATCCATCTAATACGATTGTCCAGATAAATATAAAAATTACTACTACCATGCCATTTTCCCGTTGGAAAAAGCAGAGAGGACGGACCGTCACATACGTCTTTCCTGACATACATTCCTAGTTTCTTCCACATTCACACATGCTGTTTGATAATGTTTTACTTATGACTTGACCTGACTTGAGATTGTAGGTTATTATGTTTTGTCTTAAGATAAAAACAAGTTACTGTTTTCTTTTCATTTTACATGTTGTTTTTTGTTTTTTTTAGTACATCGGAAGCGCAGCTATCCGCACGCCCACGTACCCCTGAAGATGCGGGGTACCCGCCGTTACTCGGGACCTAATCAAACCCCGGCTAGCATACCCCCTCTGGAAACGCTCGTTTCCGGGGGAGGGGATGATTCTAGTCCAGAGTCACCCCCTCTCCTCTCTCCCGGAAATGGAACTGTACTAGACGAAGACCCCCATATCTTGAGTTCAGAATCCGATTTGGTATGTATACAGTACATAATATAATTATATTATCCATATAAGTATGTCATAACTCCCAATTCCGCACCAAGTAGTGCATAGGGAACTACATTGTTTAACCGAATGCAGCGTATTTTGATCATACCTGCCATGTAAGTAATTTGATCAGCCTTACACTTCAGCGGTGCTAAACTGAACCGCTTTCACGGCCGTCGAACACTTTTATCTCGCGTATTTTGTACGATAATACGCGAGATAAAAGCTTTATCTACGCCCACGAGAGTGTTTGGTATATCATTCCAGGTGCCAGTATAAACGAAGAATATACGTACATAGGAGATACACATATTTTAAATGAAATAAATATTTGTATTTTAAACAACGTAATTTTAAAAAATTGTCGGTCTCGTGGTTTAGTGGTCAGCGGATTTGCCTACCATGCAAGAGGTCTCGGGTTCGATTCGCTACATGGTTGATATGATATATTTATTTATTTAACTTTTTGTACATAATGTTACTTATACATTGGCGGGCTTATTGCCAAATGGCAATTTCTTCATTTGTATACAAAAATGTGTTTTTACACTACATTATTTCATAGTCCCTGTACTGGTGTCTGAAGCGTTAGACTGGTCATCTTACCTTTTTCTAACAAAAATGATCAAGATACGCTGCGTTTGGTTTTCTAATGCAGTGCCCTATGCACCATAATGTGCGGAAAGGGAATGATGATGATGATGAATTAAAAAATCTCCAATAACTAATGTATCAATTTTTTTTATTTTTTTTATTGTCATATTTGTAAAATAAATATCAATATTTTATATGTTAAACATGAATTGATTCCAAAAAAAATATTTCTTCAACATTCATAATGTTCTCATGATTTTTCAGTATTTTTACAATATTTTTATCTTCTTTATCTTTATAAGGCATAATTCATCTCACTATGAAATAAAATATTTTTTACATAAAAAAAATAAAAATAAGACCAATTAAAATTTTATTTAATAAATATAGAAAATATTGCATACTTATGTTGTATCAAAAATATAATATACTGAAATATGTGTACGTAGAATTTAAAAGCATAATACTAGTTTTTTACCACTAAGTAAATATAACTTAAAGATAAGTTTAAAATTTCTCGGTTTCAAATTATAATGGTTACTATAAGAAGAAAAGATCCATGAAAAAGTAGAGAGTAAAGGTTTAAAAATAAAGTTCCAGTTTTGTTTTCATAAATAATAGAACATTTTCTAATGAAATGAGGAAGATGTTTTTTTTTTGTTGGTTTATAGCACAGATAGATTAATGTATTATCTGTTCAGTTGTTTAAAGCACAGATATATTCATGTATTATCTATTCGGTGTTTTATAGCACAGATATATTAAATACAATTTATAGACTATAAAACTAGGCCAAAATTAATTATTTTTGTGCGTCGTACTATCAAGGCTTTGATTTTTTTGTGTTGTCGTTTTGAAATTAATCGTCCCGTGTAGCTATCAAAGTACTCTAAATGTTGGAAAAAGTGGCTACCTGGAATCCGAAAACCTATCACAAAGCTATGATTAACATATTACAGAGATAAAGAACAATTTAAATAAGGAAATATATAAAGTTAGCCATCTACGGAGCTTATGACCTGTCATCACTATGGCTGGTTTAAGTGGTCCCTTTACACACTGTGACGTTAAAGAGCTGAAACTTTTATTGATGTGGGTAAGATTCATCTGATTTAGTTATCTTACCTACATACTGGGCTACGCCTGAAAATATTTTTCATACAGAAGAATTGAAGGAATATAATTGTTTAAACACAGGCAGAATTGCAAATGTTACACTGTGTGTGTGAATTTGCCACTTTAACCAATAACAGAATAAGTCCCGTACATGCCTAAACTTCTGTATTGCCTTATGTAAAATGTTCTTTATACCTGTTGTTATATGTTCATATTAACAGCTTCTAACAGGGTGGGGGGTTAAATCCGTCCTTTTCTGTAAAAGTTTGGATTAACTCAAAACATTGTTGAACGCTAAAATTGATTGTATATTGTGCATAAGAACATTTAACGTTTCAAATAAGTTCATTTTTATTATTTTTTTCGTATGCTTTTAGAAACTTCGCCGTACAAATAAATGCTCTAATTTTCACCTCGCGTAAGAAAACTATTTTTATATCCAATTTCCCGTAGCATTGAACTGCTTCATTGCAATTGTGGAACCCTATTAGTTCATTCCAGAGCACGAATGAGATTTCCACTTTAATTAGTAACGTTTGGTTTATCAAACACCGCTGTAGACAAAATTCCTATTTTCCGTAGAGAATATGTAAATTTGATTCCTGTTGCATGGAAAATACAACACATGACTTTTTGTGAAAAAGGTGGCAAGCTTAACTTGTCAAAACATACATTTTCAAATACTATTATTTTTGCGGCTCCTTAGATTAGAAACTATCAAATGATTTTATTGTATTAGACAAAAAGTGTCTCAAAACCAACTTGAATTTTATTTTTTTACTAAAACACAAACCGCTGTTGATTTTGATGGTGTTTTATTTTCTATGTAAAATATAAACAAGGAGATTACGTGTGGAATACAACATCCGACAAATGCCTTCCTTGGCTTTGTTGGCAAACGTTCACCCTTTTCACGAAATTTTCAATCACATTTTGACATGATTGTGAATGAATTTCATCTATAACTCGTCGAATTTCCGTTTTAAGCTCCAGAATAGGGAAATATTACAAAAGTTTTCAAACATTTTTATAGTAACAGAAATCTATGGAACACTGATAAGTAAAAAAATACTTTTTTTGCTAATTATTAGTAGCATGAAAAATAAAATTAAATTTGTAATTTTGAATTCCCGCGAAAATGGTGATTAATACGTCACAATTCATGTTTATTTGTTCCTGCCATTGAAATTTGTGCAGATCAATATTACAGATCTTGACGTCACAACAACCGAGGCCAAACACGTCGTGTTTTTCTACGAACGTATTTTTAATTATTTTTTTTTTTACATTTATGTATGAAAACATTTCTCTACAATATCCATATTGATTTTGAAAATGCAATTAATTATTTTAAATCCATTTTATATAAACGTTTATCAGTATTCGTTGTATGTGATATTTTCCTTCTGTCTGTGGACTATTTGCATATACTTTTCCTTTCAAAAACCCCCAAAGAAAAAAGTCCAGAGATGTCAGATCACATGATCTCGGTGGCCATTAAACTTCTTCCCGCCGCGAGATAACTTGTCCTGGAAATTTTGTCTGCAATAATTGCATTGTTTCTGCCGCAGCGTGGCAGGTTATACCATCTTGTTGAAACCAAATGTCATCAACATCAATTTCATCCAACGCAGGCCACAAAAAGTTAGTTTACATGTCGTGACAACGAAACCCATTGACGGTAACTACATTTTCGGGTGCATTCTCAAAAGAATGCGGGCCAATAATTCCTCCAGTCCAAAATCCACACCACGCAGTCACACGCGGTGGGTGCATGGGCTGCTGGTGGATCACTCGTGAGTTTTCGGTCCCCCTAATTTGACAGTTCTGTTTATTGACGTACCCATCAAATTAAAAGTGCACCTCATCGGTTAAGATGTTTTTTGTTTTTAATCACCACCGACTTGTTGAAGCCAATTGTGAACGTTCGGCGCTGCGCATGGTCTGTTGGCTTTAGATGTTGTGTTTGTTGAATCCTGTAAGCGTGCATGCGCATGTCTTTAGTCAAAATTCGTTGCAGGGACCTTCAGGAGACGTTTAATTGTTGACAACGATCATTTTTTTTTTTTTTAATTTTATTTATTTTCTTTTATTCAGGAAATGTACAGTACAGTTACAAAGTTTAATATTTTACACAATTAGACTTAATTCTAATGGACCAGTGAAGTTTCTATATTATAAAGCAATTATATGTAAGGTTAATTATGAAAGTATAAAAAAGAGAAGGAAAAAGAAAAACATAAATAAAAGTTGTTTAAAAATTAAAATTTAAGTGAAAAAAAGATATTTTAAAGTTTGTAGTTTGTAGTGAGTATTTACAAATGGAAATTATATTAAAAATGAAGAAAATTTCTAAGAGTAATTAAAAATTAAGAATTGAAATGATTAATGAAAAACATGCTCAGATGTAA
Organism: Micrasema longulum; assembly: GCF_059751315.1. NCBI lineage: Eukaryota > Metazoa > Arthropoda > Insecta > Trichoptera > Brachycentridae > Micrasema > Micrasema longulum. Next base: position 123,971 of record NW_028277844.1, read on the forward strand.
GAATAAAATGAAATAGTAATAACATTTTTTTAAAAAAAAGGAAAAAACATTTTTACGTTACAATTTTTTTTTGCACCACAACAGGCCAGGAGGCCTAATTACAGTGGTGAATTACATCACAGAGCACCCAGGCTTGAGAAAAATCACATTTTAATTTTTGTGTTCTCACCGGGAATCGAACCCGGAACCTTCCGTGCGTGAGTCAAGCGTCTTGACCACTACACCACGGAGGCCGCCAAAACATAAATATACACATATTTATTTTAAGGGATTCAAAGAAACGATGAGAAGAATCTTTAAGTGAAATATAAGACATTAAATTTAGGTCAATTTAAAAAAGCATCTTCAAAATTAATGACACATTATAGTAAGAGCAGCAATATATTGATTTTATTTACATATTTAATATGAGTAATTAAAAGTAGTTTAAATGAATGGAGATGAATAAAAGTTCATGTACCCTTTCTGTAACTGCCGCAATGTTTTCAAGCGATCGACCAGTACGAGAACGGCCACCTGCTTTAACATCCTGAGCGGAGCCAACAGTATCGAATTTATTGCTTAAATTATCCACAGCGCAGCGGCTCAAATGTGCGACATTTTTGAACCGTATCTGTAAAGTTCTCACCATTTCAGTAGAGAATTTTCACAATTCCAATGCATTGCTCGACTACAAAACGCTACATGATTTTACCTCAAACTTTGCAAACTGAAAAATATCCGCGTTCTAAATTTCCGCGACACAACGAAAATTATTCGTAATTCAAAATTTAAGTAGGTTTCAAAACACCCAATATTATGGCTAGATACTTGGTTTTAGTTTTTATTTTGACGTACATGTATTATAACAGAGACGGAGTATATTTTTTAATAGGTATATTACAAATTCTGAGCATCACAGGGCTAAGCTGCTGTAAGTGATCATTTTATGCACTGCGCAACATACCATTACATGTGTTTGAATGTCTTTATTTCATCAACTATTATATATGTTGACTTTCATGAAGTAAAACGGAATCTTGATCTACTTACATTTTGGGATTTTTTAAATACTTTTTAAATAGATTTTTCGGGTGTTCGTAGCACTTACTTTGCGGTTCATCGTTATATTTTGAAAAAATAAATAAAATTACTTTGTAATAAAATAAATAAAACAACTTTATTTTTAACCACTAAAATTTAATTAAATTACTTTGTTTTATTAACCACTTTTTTTTTAACTCACGTTGCGCTCTTCAAGGTAATATTAACAATTCAATATACATTCGTAAAAGAAACAGTGAACAATAGGTGTCGATAAGGATAGAGGAGGGAGTAATTGTGTTTATAGTGAGGTAGGGGTAGGGGAGGGAGTAATTGTGTTTAAAGTAGGGTTAGACTCTACAGGAAAAATATTAAAAATAGGGCTTTGACTTAAATTTAATTGTTTATTTATAATATTTCAATGTTGTTTGACGGCTTTTCTGATTTTGAGAATTTCCAAATTATTTAATTGTGCGTGTCATTATTTAATCAACGTTAGCTGCTGAAACTAGTCGGTTGTGACAATAAAAAAAGTGGTTCATAAAACAAAGTAATTTTGTTTATTCCTTAAAAAAATCTACTGATTTAATTTAATTTTGTAAACCAAGCTAACGGCATGGATTTAGAACATTACTTTTATTTAACCTACAAAAGTCATTGAATAGGCTCTCGCAAATTATGCAATCAACGTTTTTTTTTTTTCAAAAATAAAAAGCTGTCACAACAAAAATACAACATTTACAAATTTATTTATTATTTATTTATTTATTTATTTATTTATTTTACTAGGTAAACAAACAGTATGTACACATACATTGCCAATTTCTTTGTATATTAGAGTAAGAAACTCATGCACACACCAAAAAAATTGTTTACACTTAATACAATAATTTAAATTATGTTCAATATAATAAATGTAAAAGTAACGAAATGAAAAAATATTTATATAATAATATAATATATAATATAATATATATTATATTATTATATAAATATTTTTTCATTTCGTTACTTTTACATTTATTATAGTAACGAAATGAAAAAATATTTATATAATAAAATAAACGACTATGCAAGAAATTTCGGGTTCCTGACCTGGTTTATATGAAATATTAATTTAATAATGTATTTTTGCAAGAGAATATTTATTAGCCCCGGGACTGGCACCTGAAGCGTAAGACTGATAATTTTATTTTAATGTATCAAAAATTATCATGATACCTGGCGGTTGGTGTACCAATGCAATTCCCTATGCACCGTAAGGTGGGAAAAAGAATAATAAATAACGAATATAAAACTGTATTCTGTATGTAGGTACAGCCCCTTTAAATTATTATTTTTTTAATATTTTATTCATTAGAAAATTTTCAGCTGATTTTTTTCTATAAAACATGTTTATTATGGTTTTTAATGAAATGAGTGAAAGCTTTAGTGAAATATATTCGGACTTACCCTTCATATATTTAGATGTTTAGAAGAGCGACAAGAATTAACTGAAGCCGTATAAATTCCTCGATTTTGTTATTCCCTTCTAAAAAAGATTTATAGTATTTTTTTTTATTATTCCGCATTTTTCAATTTGTGAAGTTCAGCTTTGTTCAGTCCAGCTAAAATAAAAAAAAAAACAATTTTCATAATTTTGTTTTTGATGAAAATAAACAATTGAACACCAAAACAAGTATTGATATTTATGATTATTTTGATTATACAGACCATCAGATAACGCTTACATTTTTTATTTTACTTTTTTGTGGAATTCACGCAGACTTACTTCGATTTTGCCATCACCAACAGATTGGCATTTTTAAGTATATTAATAATAACACTTAATCTAAACAATATTAAAGTCAATTTAAATTAACAAAGGTATAATTATGGCATAATCCATTTTTTCTCTACAAGCTATTTTATCAGTAAATAAAACATTAAAGTCCACTTTCGCCACAAAAATGCATTTTAAAGTTAATATAAAAATCCAAAATCCACTCTGTTTTAATAAAAAAATATCAGTACTCCTAGATATGGTATTTTATTAGGTACAATTAAAATTTGATTTAAAAAGTTCTTTATAGATTGAAATTATCTCATTTGGTTCAAAAGTTAAGATATTTTGGAAATCGCACAATCACAAAATCTTGTTTCCTGATCATTTCGTTCAATGTGACTCCCATGGGTAAATCTTGTACCTTTAAGGTACAGATTTCTTGAGGAGATTATTTTCTTAATACATGTAAAAACCTAACTACACAAAAATTGTGAAAAAAATCGATGACTTTGTTCAAACGAGACTTTTTGAGACAAAATGAATGACCGACCAAAATTTTTTTTACTGTAAATTCAAAACATGTTTTCATTGTTTGGTTCAAAAGTGTTGTGATTCTTGTAATAATTAAAAAAAATATATATTATATGTCTTTTAAAAGGGTATTTTTCATGACCAATAAAGATTTTTTTCAAAAACTGCATCTGAACATTGTGCGTGTGTTTTGTTAAATTTTATGTTCCCAACCATGTCATCAAAAGTCGAATTCTGCTATTTTTCAAATCTTCTAAGAGCAACTTTTGTTTTTATGCTCCCATGTCCAGAATGTGTACATAACTTGGAATTCTTTGGGATAGATCATCCGGCTTTTCGTAGATCTCTTCGCCACTAAAACAGTGTGGGGTGTAGTTGGATTGGCATAGTTGAGCTCGAAGTCTTATATGTCTTTCGTTTTTATGAATATATTGAATATCATTATTGTTTTGCCCTTGTTTGTTTTTGCTACATAGTTTTATGTTCTTTTTGTTCAGTTTGTATTTTTATTTCGTCGTGTAACTGTTGTGATTGACTTAGGCCGTATATTAATATAATAAATAAAATTAAAATAAAAAATTGTTTTCAAATAAATTCAACAAAACATATTTACTTTTACTTTACTTTGAAATATATTATTTCATGTTATTCAAAAGGTTCATAACAAAATTGTTGACGTTTGAAATTATATTTAGTTAAATAATGTTGTATTTGTTCTACTTCTAACTTCAACTTCTAACTTTTAGAAATTATACGTTTTCTAGGAAACATCTCTTCGTTTTTAATCAATAATAATATTTTTCATCTTATTAGGCTGATTGTAATTAAATACATTAAACATCGTAATGTACCTGTAAATTCATAACTTTTCAAATTACAATTATTATTTTTTTTGAAAACAAAAAAAACAAATAAATACACAAAACAAGTAAACGCCATAAGCCCTATATAACTTACATAAGTAAATAATCTTTATAAACTCAAGATAAATAAAAGTAAAATAAAAAAACATCAATCTTTTTTAATGACTTATTTCACCGCTTTTACAATGTACAGAGGTTCTTCGTTTCAGGTCCCGACTAGCAAGAAATTTTCTGTGTTTATGCAAGACCTTTTTCACATGTGGTTTTTTCATTATGCTTGGACAATAATTTAATCAATTAGTGCCAAGGCTTCAAATTAATATATTCCTTTGAAGAATTATTTAAGTGCTTGTCTGTAAAGATTTTGACATCATCAAAACATTATTAATTATAACTTTTTTATATGCATAACGTTCCCGTTTACGATTTTTTGGTTTACATTAAGTAGAGTGATTAAATCAATAATAATCATATAATATGATTTTTCCTTGTATTCATTTTAAAAATAAGAAAAAAATACCGTCAATTTTAAAATTCTCAGCGCAACAATATAAATTTGAAACTTTTTTGTTTCAGTGTCGGAACACTGTATTAATGGGTAAAAACTACAATTTATTTTATGACTAGCAATACAGAAAATGAAATAAAAAAAAGTTCTTATGGTATAAAGTCGGTAGGTAGTTGAAAAAATAATATATCGTGAAAAACTGCAAAAAATGAAATATTCATAGCATCTTTACAAGTTACAAAAATACATATTCTAAAGCTACAAATGTATAATATTAATATAAAGAATATGAATATATTACCTAATACTTGTAATAAATATTTATTCAACATATTTTATACGTATACGCTTATTGACACGAGCATATCAATCAACCATAATCACCTGGACTGTATTATTCTGTGAGTGGAGTTAATTTTATAGGGTCTTTTACGTATTTTTATCATTTTTATTTTGAAATAAACAAAAAATTGCCATGATAATGGTGTTAATATTTTTTCGTGCGTCGTCGAATTGATTTTCCACGGAGGTTAAAAATATGCTTATTTTGATTTACCCGAAAACAAGACGTTACGGGTTCTGTGGAACAAACGGCACGTATGACGCTTTAGCGTCAAACTTGTACGCAATATTTATTGACAGCGCAGCCGGCGGGCACAACTCTAAGCCCTGTAAATATCTAGACTTCTAAATTCCCTTCTATAAAAGTTTTTGTCTCTGTTGTAACTTATAAATGTTTTAAATAAATTGATAATTATATCATAAGAATCGAAAAAATCCGCTCTAAATATATAAAGTATTGGTAACGTTATTCCCGACTTGCGAAAATACCCTTTTGTCAATCAAGTTAAATATATTTTATGAATAAAAATTTTAACATATTTTATAGTTTTTGAAAAGTGTTCAATTACAGGTTACCAACAAATATACTTTAAATTTTCATAAGTTCACGTTTACGAATAGAAAATTTAATTTTACTGAATAGACAATCGAAGATAACTCATTTAACTTCCCGTTGTAATCGAAGTCCCAGCTTCATATCTTCAATAAATGGGTATTAGGTTGGCTATTTACTTAATAGTCGAGTTTAAACTTATGACCACTCTAAAGCTTTCCGAGGTTTAAATAGAATTCATTCGTAGAGAGCAAACATACCGAAAGCATCTCCGAACATCGGTGAGCAGTTCAGAATTCTAAAAGCATCCTTAAAGTGTATTCGGTTTTATTTTAATACTGCAGAAAGAACCTACTCCTGCTACGAGGTTTTCAAAGCATTCAGTCTCGAGACTGTGTCTCACCAATAACTCGGAAAGAATTTTCAATACCCGTTTTAATACGAAAATAGAAGAATTTATTCTTGGTATTTTTAATGCGCAACTGCATACCGATAACTGTTCGACACTTATTCAATCACAGGAAGAAAAAAATATTCATTCTATCTGGCATATTTTAAATGCCACAATTCTTGCCTCGTTTTCTTACAAAAAACTTAAAATTAACAATGCAAATGTCGAACAATATTAAAAATATATATCTTTCACAAATATCCACCGAAATTATATCAACTCTGATGATGACGCGATGATGCAATCCGATTTAAAATTTCGACCAAGAATGCAAACAACACTAGGCACAACAACACAATTCGCATCTGAACGTACGTAAAATGAATAAAAAAATGACACAATTGACGCCCATGTGGCATTCAAGTTGAAAAATTTCAGGAAATAGTCTTCTCTCAGATTTGACTATATTATAAAAAATAACACTAGTGGAAAGGTTTAAATACCGACCAAATTCAGTAAGGAAAACCGCAAACAAGTATTTTCATTTAAAACTTACAACGTCCCTTTCACTGTCACTCTAAACCCCCTCATCGTTTGCATGGTAGGGACACGGGGAAGTATAAATTAAAATAAAATAATAATCCATCACCCAGCTTGAACTCCTTTATGTTGACAGTGATAGGAAATGTTAGTATCTACTCTCTGGCGCATCAGAACTTCCCCGGGTGACACTAAAGATGCGCCCAAAAGCAGCGGACTTTCCTCAAGACAATTGGTTGCAAATCAATTTTTGCCACTGCTTATACCCACTCAAACTGTGGTTGTGGAAGAATTTCACCTCATCAAGCGAAAGCGATAAACGAAACTTATATGACCCACGATTGAAAACCTCCTGTCCCAGACGCGCCCGGTGACTCGTTTAGTAAAGAATTAATTTCCCCCACCATCCCCTAGATCAGGACGAAAACGGCCGACATGTGTTCCGCACCTTGAGCAGCATGGATCATTTCCTCGCGAATATTTACCCACAGGAACAGTGGGCCAGAAGGCTACCACGGTCGAGATCGAGAGGCCCGCGAAAAGACCCACCTTTCAACCCACCCCTCCACAAACCCAGACAATGTCCTCAGGTTGCTCCTATTTGCCACTAGCTTGGCGCACCAAACAGATTGAAAACCATCATGTCCGTCTCCGTATCCAAGAGTGGCAGTCCCGCAGAATATGAAAAGCCGTTTTACGGGGTTTGCCGCAATCGCACGCTGCACAACGTACTGGTTCGGAATCAAAAAGTTTTGCATCAAACTCGCCGTGTGATGGCTTCTGAACCACGTTGTGTTTTAAGCGACTCATACCCAACTTCGACTAGATCAGCGGATGGAACTATTGAAAAAATATACCTAGATATTAAAATATTATCAGAATAGTGAACGTTACACCAGTGTGTAAAGTGACCACTCAAACCAGCCAATAATAGGTAATAAGCCCCGTAAATGTGAAGACTTCTATATTCCCTTCGAACGTTATTTTTATTTGTTTTTTTATTTAAGAAGGTATATACATAAACAAAAAATATAAAATAAAAAATAATGAAACCCACTAAACCGCGAAACCAGCTTGTCAGCAGGTTTCTTACTTTTCCTTTACAAAGAAAAAAGTTAAAGAATTCTATAAATTTTAAAAGTTTTTAAGACATTTTTAAGAACTTAAATATAAGCACACGTATTCATCACACAAAATATATTTACAACAATTTAAATAGTTGAATGTTAACATAAAATTAAAATCAATATAAAGCCTTGATACATATATGCGATTGCATTATTTTTTCATAAATATTTTGTCAATATTTTCTTTTAAGATCTGCTTGAAAATCTTATTGAAAACATGAGAATTTTAAAATGAAGTTTTCCTTGGCCATACTTGTTTAAAAACATCGGTACTGACAAGCCTTCACGTTGTGCAAGTTCAATTTTATTTTATAAAGAATCGAAGATCACTCTGTTAACTTTTAAAATCTCAATGCAATCGGAGACCTGAATGACTTTTAAAAGCTCAAAGCTTAGACCTTTGAGCTTTTTAGCCTTTAAAATATACATTGAAATGCTGAAACAAAATTTCACAATTTCCCCATTACAATTTGTTCAGCGTTCGAATTCTGTTTTTCAATACAAATTGTCACTGAAGTTCTCTTTAGCCGTTTACATAGTAGTTCTTTGTGAAACTTATAACAAAGTAATCGATCAAAGTAATTAATACGTACATTTTTCATTGAATAGATTTAATGTCTCGGTATTGTACCAGCCGTGATCGGGATATACGCTTACAATTGCAAAACTATACAGATATATATTAGATGTCAATAGAAATCATTCTTTATTGGACGAATTGCTAATGAAAAAAAAAAACGTTTTTACCGTAGTTGTGTCCGTTGTCTTTTTTTTTAATGATGGCCAAACGTACAGCAAATAAATGAACAAGGTTTAAGTATGTCCAAATGCTTGCAGACTGGCTGGATTTTCTCCCTAGGGAGTTGTTCATAGTTAAATTTATTTCAACAGAGAGAGAAAACGGAATGTCTAGGCATTTACAGGGCTTATGACCTGTCATTGGCTGGTTTAAGTGGCCACTTTACACACTGCGCAACATTCACCATTCTGCCCATGTTTGAACATTCACATTTCCTCAACTCTTCCATCTGTTGACTTTTGTGAAGTAAAAGAGCTGAAACCTTTATCACGTGGGTGAGATTCATCCGGCTGAACCAAATTACCTGCTAGGCAACGCCTGAAAACAATTTTCAATTTTAATACTTCTCCTTTTACTAGGTAGTAATTCAACAATGTTTGAGTATGTCCAAATGCTTGCAGACTGGCTGGATTTCGGGGGGGGATACAGTACTTGTCTAGAAATATTTGTGTACTGAGAACGTTGTTAATATTACGTTTAACATGGTAAAATACAGCGCATGAAATCATGTATTTATACACGAGCCAAGATGAAATATTATAATGTGTAAACCCTGCCACGTTTAATATAATACCCTTGTCTAGCATCTGAACCGTAAGATCGCTCGTCTTACCTTCCTGTGTCAAATTTACGACTCGTGAATTTTATGTATGTTTGTGTATTATTTTCCTCCCTTTTCAGTATTAAATGCGAATAAGGCAGAGAGTTCATTATTATTCTCTTATAATGACAAAAAATAAAACGTTCTTTATAATGCAATGAGAAATTGGATATGAAAAATGTTTTCTTGCGCGCTGTAAAAATCAGAGCATTTAATTGTACGGCGAAGTTTCTCGCAAACGCATAAAAATATTAGTTGATATAATTTTGATAAAAATAAACTATTTTTAACGACGTCACTATTCAACCAAATCAACAAAATAGTGTTACAATACATTTTCGGTTACCAAGAAGACAACCCCCCCAATCAAGACAACTCATTGTAGAGAACTTGAAACGCACAGGCGGAGTAAATTCAAAATCCCAAGACTTTGCGCCAGCACTAAACCATAGCGCTGATAATACGACACATATTTTTTTTTTGTATTTGTTTGATAGTCTTATACCCGTATGCAGAGACAAAACTTAAGGTGAGAAAAGTACATTCTTATCTCATATGCAGAGAATAACCCAAAGGTAAAGACAAAAGAATGTACTTGCCTCACCTTAAGGTTTGTCTCTGCATACGGGTATTAATAAACAAAAATTGTTTTTTTAAACCACTAAACTTTCACATTAAAATACACATATTGTCTTTCGACTTTCGGTATTTATTTACAGGTGCCTTTTGCCTTTTTTTATGAAAATTAAATTAAAATGCTTTTTTTACCTATTATTACAGGTTTATTCAGTAAAAAAAATATAGGTGAATTCATAAAAAATAAATATATAAGTATATAAAATTTATATTGTATATAAATTTAACACATATATTTATCAACAATATTTTGAGTTTGTTCAAACCCCAGCAGACAAGAACTTGATTTAACCCCCTAGGGATTTGTTTATATTGACGTACCACAACACAGATGAAGAACATTTTAGAGAAAAAGTCTAAGCATCTACAGGGCTTATGACTTGCTCTTGGTTGGTTTAAGTGGCCACTTTAACATTCACCATTCTGCCTTTATTTTAACATCAATTCTTCCATCTGTTAAAAATATTTTCAGGCGTCGTAAAATATGTGGGTGAAATAACTTAATCAGATGAATCTCAACCACATCAATAATGGTTGCAGCTCTTTAACTTCACAAACACCAACAGATGAAAGAATTGAAGGAATAAAGATGCTAATATATAGGCAGAATGGTGAATGTTACACAGTATGTAAAGTGGCCAATGAAACCACCTAATGACAGGCCATAAGCTCTATACATGCCTCGACTCTTATATTCCCTTCTCTCATATGTTCTCTATCTGTAATGAATAATTTATAATGTATTAACCTTTCCTATTTCGTAAAATATTTTTTTGTTTACAAAATATCTTCAGTATGAAATATAAATAACGATAAAATAAGCGTTTTTTTCAATCAGTGTTACAAAAAAAAGGAAATATGAATGATTAACATTTTACAACAGAGATGAAGAACGTTTAAGAGAAAGTAATATAGAAGTCTAGGCATCTACAGGGCTTATGACCTGTCAATGGCTGGTTTAAGTGGCCACTTTACACACTGTATAACATTCACCATTCTGCCTATATTTGAACATATTCCTTCAATTCTTTCATCTGTTGATGTTTGTGAAGTTAAAGAGCTGAAACCTTTATTTATGCGGGTGAGATTCATCTAATTGAATTATTTCACCTACATACTAGGCAACGCCTGAAAATATTATTTTTTCAATTTCTATACTTCTTCATGGACCAGGTAATTTATCAACAATATTTTGAGTTTGTCCAAATTTTTGTAGACAAGGACTGGATTCAACTCCCTGGGGAGCTGTTATATTAACATTTTACAACAGAGATGAAGAACATGTAAGAGAAGGTAATATGGAAGTCTAGGCATCTACAGGGCTTATGACCGGTCAAAAGTTCTCTTAAATGTTCTTCATCTCTGTTGTACAATGTTAATATAAACAGCTCCCAGGGAGTTGAATCCAGTCCTTGTCTACAAAAATTTGAACAAACTCAAAATATTGTTGAAATATGAATGAAATTTTTTACTTCTCTTTTTAATACGTTGTGTATCTGACTACACTTTTTATTTTTTTTGTTTATTGACAGTTTTATATCTGATCCCTGAGTTTTTTAAACAGACAGTGAGAAATGTAGACGGTTTTTAAAATACAACTTCAATTTAAAAAAAAGTATTTTTCGACCAGAAAAATATTTGTTTTAAAAGCACCACCGCATTCTATTTTCTTCATGGATTATAATAGGGACAGTATATGGATTGGGTTTATGCAATAAAATATATTTTAATTTTTCGATTGCTAATACATTACTTGACTGTATGTTTTCCATTTTGTGTCAGTTATGTTTATGAAATAGAACCAGAGCCCTGGGCGGGCATTTTCGACTCAATGGAAAATCCTGAACAAGGGAATCAAGTGAAGATGAGTCCGCATTTGATAACTTTGTAAATATTTCAATTGTTTTTTTTTTTTGTTTTTTCAAATAAAATTGTGACGGAAACATTATATTTATTAATTGCACGCTCTTTTCTGCCATCGATTTTGACTAAAATCACTAGCCAAAAAAAAAATGTATGTAGAAAGTAAATTCGTTAAAATAGCGTGGATGACAGAGAGTCCTCCCGGGCTCTATAACAGCTGTGAGAAGAGGGTTTTTTCCCTCAATATCCCTGTACTAGCACAGAACCGTAAAGCTGATCACCTTACTTTTATGTAACAGATGATCAAAAAACTGAAAAAGAAAATTAAAGAGAAAATGCATTCTTACTTTACAATATCAAAACAATGAATACACATAAATTTATAAAAAACGTTAATAATTTGATAAAAACCAACAAACTTACCTGATGATTTCCAATAATTGTACAATAAATCACAAGTAAACAAAAATTCTCTAAAATTGCAGACCTGTTCCTGATTTTTTAATATTTTACTCGTATTAAAATATGTCAAGTGGGTACATGAATACGTAAAACATCTGGTTCACTAGTTAGACATTTGTATGAAATGTTTCCTCCAAATCACCATTGTTTAACTGCCTTATTTGGTTTCGATAAATGCATGCAAGAATGGCTTTTACGAACACATACAGACACATAATACAACAATACATATGTATCTGTCTCATTTACATATTTCTAGTTCAGAAACTTCTATTTGCACCCGTTTCCATTGATTTCCCTTGCAATTTACTTTGCAAGCTTTTGGTAGACTCCCTCACCATTAAAGTGAAATCCCTGATTTCAATACTTACATACACTCGTATATATTGTAAGATCTACGTCAACGTTCGGTGGGAAATTTTCATGCAAATGAAAAGGTTTTTAAAAATATTTTCTTGGACATAACAATGAAACAACAAAACTTTAATGTACAATAAAACTCAGAAAGGTAATAAGTGAATGTGGAAATATATAAAATCGTCTATATTTTATATGAAATTATTTTTTTACGTAAAAGGAATAGTGGGTTATTTTGATGAACACCAATTTCAGGGAACTATCTTTGCAAAATTTAATCTGTTTAAAAGAATCGATTTAATTGTAAAATGTACATAATAAAAATATATAAGAAATATTTTCTCTATATTTTGTTTAGAGAATGTACATTTAAATGCTTCCAGCCAGCGATTAAGATCGTACGGTACATTTTATTTCCCAACTTTCAATAATAATATGGCAAATTTTGAGAATGTTAACATTATGTTTTTATGTAAAAGTAATGCTGATTCTGAAATTTTTTACATTACATCAAATCTATTATATAAATAAAACACGAGTGATACTTTAATCCACAAATTTGGAATATCCAGTGACCGGTTTCATCGCTTTCGCGACATCTTCGAGACTGGTATATTTATTAAAAAGTTAAATGTATTTATACAGAACAGAGGTTGTTGGAGAATTTGTCGATAATGATCCTTAAGATAAAAATAACTTTATTTAATTTACTTACATATAACTTTGAATTATGTATCCTTACCTCTGTTCTGTATAAATACATTTAACTTTTTAATAAATATACCAGTCTCGAAGATGTCGCGAAAGCGATGAAACCGGTCACTGGATATTCCAAATTTGTGGATTAAAGTATCACTCGTGTTTTATTTATATAATAAATTACAATGAACTTCCATCAAGAATTTTCACTTTCAAACTTAAATGTTTTACATCAAATCATTTTAGGAGAACTGTAAATGAATTATTTGATGATTTTCCAAATGTTTGAGTTTACTGTTTACCATATTGATATGTCGTAAATATATATGCATTAAAAAAATATGCATTTAAAAAAATGTATTTTTTATGTTTCTGATCCTATATTTGTGGTGATATTCTCATGTGTCTGTGTCAACTAATTGCTAGTCCCATCTTAACACAGGACCTTTAGTCCCATGGAGTTGGGACTTATGTTTCAAATAATGTACAATAAACTCTTGTATGTAAATAAATAAATAAATTTATAAAATTTAAATGTTCCTTTTTGTATGTAATCAGGTAAAATTGTAATAACCTATTAGTACAATTGTTGTAGTAAGTAGATAACTAAAGCTTGTCCAGTAAAAATAAATAAAAATAAAGAAAGTTGTATTACTTTATCGTCAAACATTTTACTAAATCCTATTAAATATTTGTACGTAACCGCTTGCCGACTTTTCTATGTCTATTGGTTTTGAGACGCATTCGTCTCCTTGTCAGGAAACTAATAAAACTAACATGCAAAACCCACTTTACACCTTCTTCATAGTTGTTGAACAAAAATATTAAACCAACACGTTTAAAATCAACTTCATTCTTTCCTCTTTTTCAACTATTTCTCTCGCATTTAAAAAAATATTTTAATTACCTAATCAGTGCATGTAAGGGTTACCTTTTAAAATGCATGTCGTGTTGGGTTTATATTTTTACGCAACAACTATGGTAAAGGTGTATAGTGGGTTTTGCTTGACGGTTTAATTGGTGTCCTGACGAAGAAACAGGTGCGTCTCAAAACCGGTAGACTTAGAAAAGTCTGTAAGTGGTTACATACAAATATTTAAAAACATTTAGTTACAAATTGTACATATCATAGAAATGTCGTATGTAATGTTTATTGTTAGTGAACAATAATAAATATTATTCAATAAATATGTCGATAAATTATTTTACTTAGGAAATTAGTAATTCAGTGTTTTATTATTTTTTTTTTTCTTTTTAGCCATCAAGGGGTCAATCTCCAACTGACAGTTTGGGAAGTCCAGAAGAAAAACGCGTTCAGTTTGATGAAAAGAATGATCCAGAACCAGAAGAAACTGATCCACTAAGAAAAAGAAGGAAGAGGTAAAAACAAAATAATATATATTTTACGAGCTACCATCACTATCTTTTTTTTTTTGCATTCCGTTAACTATTGATTTGGTTACAATATACGGTATCAACGCGTCTTCTTTCGTGAACAATCATCAACTCAATTTATTTCAGTAAGTCGTGATATATTATAAAATGAAATTTGTATACCAAACTGAATTTATCATTATTGAATGAAATGAAACTCTCCTTTTAGGTGTTTTATACGTTTTAAATAATACTTCCATATTTAAAATGATTCCTTATGACAGTTATTGAATTCTTTGGTAATTCCTGAATATACATATATTAGAAACATATCAAATTAATAGGATGCTTAAAACACGTGTTTTTTTTAAATATACCTACGTTAGTCGTGTTTAATATATTTTATAATTTGGATTTAATAACTTTGGAGTAATACCAGAAATATTTGACCATGAAAGATGTTAGTACCGTAAGATGATAATTCAACCATTGGGTTATTTCAATAATAATTATGAGGTTAAATTCTAATTCTTTTAGATGAATAATTTACTGTCGGTAAAAATACTAAACTTTATTATAAAATTGGTCGCAAAAGCACACCTTCAGATTCTAAGAAAAAAGTCGTAAGATCTTTTAAAAATCACCCGATCTGATAATAAAATAAATTTCAACATTTTCACAAATCAGGGCGACCATTGTTTGTAAATATAACCGTATTTTAAATAAACAAAAGAACGATAATTTTGAGTCTCTTAATCAAATTTCAGATTACTTCCAAACCATAAATTGTTACAGCCTGAATTAAATACTATTAATATTGTCTTGCATTGGAACTGAAGTTTTAAAAATTAAAAATATTTGATGGTGATTAATTAATATTATTAAATTAAATTAAATTATCAGGTTGTGGTCTTGTGGCAAGTGTCTCGGACTCATGGACCAAAGGTCTGTGGTTCGAATCCCATTTTACCCCAACCTGGTTCCTATTTTCTAATAGTGAGTTATTTACAACTCGTTGAAAATGGCCCTCAAAATAAAATATTTTGGTAAATCATAAGAACGCAAATATTTCTTTTTATTAAACAAAATATAAATATATTTCTTATTGGGAAACGCAATATTTTAAAATAATAAAAATCAAATTAAATTTGTATTTGAATCGCTAACATTATTATTAATTATAATTGACCATAAAATAAAACTGCTTTGTTTTTAACTACTTATTTTGGTTTAAGTATTTGAAACAAAGTTTTTTTTTAATTATAATAAAAATTATTCAAACGAATCCGGACAAAAAAAATAGAAATTATATTTAGCCTATTTTTCCTTATTGTTTTAAAGCTTCGTCTACCTATATTTGATTTTATTTATGTATATTTATTATTATTGATCGCAGCGCCCTTTTAACTGAATGGCTCAATGAAATAATGAGGTATGTATTAATATATAAGTATTCATAGATCGCGCATGTTTTCTTTCACTGCAAAGCATGCTCTTCGCAATATTTTTGGCATAAATCATATATTTTTAGTCTTAACATGTATGAATTACGCTTTAACTTTTCAATTGTGAAATGCGAATGATTTTTGTTTTTATTCATAGGCTAATTAAACATTTTAATCGCTGCTTTGTTTACTTTAAAACGCTATTTTTTTCATGAACTGTTTTTCATTTCAATAAAAATATCCGTATCATCTTGGGTAAAAATAATATTTTTTACTAATATCTGTCTCGGATGATTTTGAAAAAATATAATCCATCTGCGTCTTGCTGACTTCATTTAAATTCAGATTCGATTACAAAACTCAATTTGATCAAATGTTTACGGGTAAAAATCGTTTGACAAACAATATAAATATCTTGTTGACTCGTTCGCTTTCGGTATTTACACATTTTATCCTGAAAACCTCCGACACATTACCACGACTAACAGATATTAAATATTGCAATTTGTTTACAAGTTCGTTGGAAAATAACTTTAGACTAATTCATCCGATCATTTTAATTGTATTCTTTACTGTAATTGTCACCGATATATAAATATTGGTGAGACGATGAGCTTTTGAGAAAAGCATTAATCAAATTTAATTCCAGAAATTAAATAATAATCAATCTGAAATTTTTTAGACACTAAAACTTAATCAAAGTTACATTTACCTAAATAAATAGTAAATATCTGGGTTAAAATATTAAAAATGTGGTGGGTGGGGTAGAACGGGGATAGATCAGTGTGCTTAACTTAAACATTAAATCCGGAGATCGTGACCCAACTATGGGAAGTATAAATAAATGTAAATATTACACCGTTATTTTACGAATTTGATTGCAGATTTATTTATCGTAATAATACAAGTGACAGTTTAAATTATTTATTTTAGTAGCAAATTCCTGAAGCGATAGTGATAATGTTTCACTCACATATTAAATAATGAATGTTTATTTGTGTTATTCAGTTTCTTCAAAAGACCTCGGTTCACCTGATAGTGACAATGAAATATCTGTGCCAGAAATCTGTCATTTCTCTCTGGCGTAATCATTATGATCGCCAGGCGAGTTACTGACATCCCTGTTATAATTAGACAGACTATTTTAAACACTTCTTGAGAAAATACGCGTTTTTTTTACCGACAACATCTACATACATATTTTCTGTTTCTTTGCATTTTTTTATAATATTGAGTTAAAACATTTTCTAGTCTGTCGTTGGGCTTTTTTTAACTCTTTAATAATAAATATTACCTAGTCTTTATAAAAAATCTGTTATTACGGTTCGAGAAAATGTATGCAATTATACATTTTTTAAATCATGTTTTCATTCTTCTTTGAAAAAACTTCTTCATTTGAAATTCATAATTTTTGTTCTTAGTTTTTGAATATTTATTTACATAAGAAAAGTTTTTTTATTATTATTTAAAAAAAACGATATTATTTTTTTAAATTATTTAAAGTTTTATTTACAATCGTTCTATTCCTATAGTTATTTCGGCAAATATGTTTATCATACTACTTCGTGTTTACTAATAATTTAGATTAAGTTTTATTAATTAATTTTATTAATTTATAACCAATTAAAATTACCTGGTGTTGTACCAGAAATCATACCATATTTTGGTATAAACAGTTAGATTAATAACAATTTATTAAAAGCTATTTTTCACGTTAAAAAAATTAAGATAAAAAATATTTACTATTTTACACATAATCTGTACCAAATAATATGATGTTTTATTACAATATATTTTTATACTTAGAACTTTCTCTCACAATTTATATTTTACTCAACTTTTACCATAAAAAGTATTTGTATGGTGAATCCTTGAAAGGGTTAATTAAAAACTCATTTTAAAAATATTATTATTTTCGTTACTATTCTTTTGTTATTAAAATTGTAAGCGGTATTATTTTTTAAGCGGATTATGTTGATTCTATCATGGTTTGAGGGAAAAATATTCTTGTCATTAAAACAAGCTTTTGTTTTCCAAAGACCTGTTTTATTCTTCGTAAAATTTAATTTAATGAAAATGAGATTTCGTATTAAAATTCTGACTTTATTTATGTTTTAATTATGTTGTCTTAGTTCCGTTCTTCATTATACATCTTTAAAAATAATACTTAGTAAAATAATAATGGATGTTAAAAACATATATCCCGTATTAGTTATGTGACTGTTTTGATAATGAACTATTTAAAAAAATATTGTGCATAAATAAAAAAAAATTCAAAAATAAAAAGTTCAGATTAAAGTTTTGAGAGTTATAAATAACCATGGGATATTAATAACTCTCAAAATCTTTAATAACTTTTCTAGGAAAAATGTTAGGAGCGTAAATGTTTTGTTCATTATTAACAGCGTTACATTCAAAGAGGATGCATTTACTTTTTAAAAAAAGGATCTTATTTTTGAAAAAAAATTTTTTTTGAATTTTAACGACTTTCGTTTTTTATTGCTCTCAATTGGATGTGTTCCTTAAATCCCTTTTAATTTCTACCAATTTGTTTCTTTTGAACAACGTTAATTAAATTTTTGAAAATCGTATTCCTTCGTAAAGTGACATTGGTAAGATGAGCAGAGTTTGACATTTGCAAAAATAATTCTTTATTTAAAAATGAATTATTTGAAGTTTTAGAATTCAATTATAAACAAATACCTATGTACCTTTGAAAGATTATACAGTTTTTTTTTACATTTATCCGTTTATCATTATAATGTTATATTTTGTAAGTATAATTAATAATGTTTAATATTAAGAGGAAACGCGGTCTGATTTTTCTTCATTCAAACGTATTCTCGTATTTTTTTCCCAGGATTATGGACTAGAAATGTGTTTTTTTACACACTTAATGTATTTACCATTGGCGTGTCCCTATGTATTTTGTTTTTAATTTAATTTTTTTAATTTTAGGTTTGGGAACTAGAACCATCCAAAATCCCATAAAAACACCCAGTTGTATTCGCTGTCTTCGGGTGAACGGTATACAAATATGATAATTATTTTTGAAAAATGCAAAACGTACCAATATATAAATTTTTACTGTGTCTAAAAAATGACAAAATCTGTTCAGTTTTGGGGTACGGAAAACGGGACAACTAAACGTAGATTTTGTCTATTTTAGTTACGCAAAAAGGTCCGACATACCGTTGTCTTTTTTGCACAGTATCGGGGAGGCATCTGCAAGACAGTGACAGAAAAACAACTTTCAAATACCTATTCATCAAAATTTCCTGTAACCGCATTTCTTTTCTAGTTATCCGGAACATAAAAATCAAATTTTCGATTGTGTTAATTTTATCTATCTACGATTATATACTCAAATATATCAATAGTAAAGCATTGCCGGGTTCAATCCGTAAGATATAAACTCAACCAACATGTTAATGCTAATACTCCATTACACCGATTCCATAGTCGTTAGGACTAGAAAACATTGAAGCGAAATTGCTACATCCCCATGTCGAATCTTATTCTAAGTAGGAGGAAATGTGACAGGAGGTTTAATTATTTCATGAAAAGATTATTTAATACCTTGCGAATCTAGAAACAAAAATTGTTTCAAATAATTTGTCCAGTTTTGAATTGACTTATATGAAAAAACTATTTTTCTGTATCAAAATAATAATTACAGGTTGCTGCATTAAATAAAACTGCTTACATTTGTACAAATCCTGGTTTCCGAAAAAGCAACATACATCTTTCCATAATTATTTTGTTAATCCGAGTATGTGATTTGTTCGATCGTATAACGAGAATTTTACTTGCAACAATAAATTCTAGCGATGGATTAGCTAGCTCAAACCAACATTATGTTTTACCAAGCATTAAGTTTATTCGCTTCAGTGAACCGCCAAGCTACCTTTTCACAATAGTTAATAACCGTTTTCTCATATTTAAATGAATTTCTAGTAAGTTACCGATCCATTCAAAGGTTTATTAGACAATTTAGAGCCAAAGGGCCATTTCCATTCGGACAATATAATAAATATGACAACATTGTTTTGTCCCAAGGCCAACGCTGTGAACAGCCTCGACGCGCGGGACAGAAAGCCATGCTGGGACGATTAAAAAATTCGGGCGTAGTTCACACGTGAGCGCTGCGAAAATGAGTACACGACGGCGTTTTTTACGAACGAGTTCATGAAAAATACTATTTATTTTATAGTGAGGAGTATTGGTATTGGTAAAGAACGAACTAAATGATAAAAACTGTTTTTTTTCTGCCGCTATTTTAAGCAGAAAAATAGTGCGGAAGCGACACGTTCACATCCAGCAAATCGCTATTGCCCCAAGGTCATGTCCGTGCGCGCGTGCGCGAGGACAGTGCGCGCGATGGTGGGAGTAATCGTTGATGCGCGGAGATAGCCTGCCCGTCCATCTCGGTGGCTATGTGTCGGAACAATTTTTTGTCCTACAAATTGCTGTTTATGCGTGGACAATGGCCAAGTCCGAGGATAAAACAATATTGTATTGTATATTGTTTTAAAATAAACGTATTATAGCCATTACATCTTTACTTTTTTAATGTTTTCAATAGTGTTTATCTTTTTATGAAACTTTAAAATGATATTGTTGTAGAATTTTAATGCAAACTTCATTTATCTTAAGACGAGCTGCGTTATGTTGAAAAAAAGGAAAAAAACGTAATATATTTGTTTAAATTCATTCCTAAAGGAAACTATTCGCTTTATTCTTATTATTTAAGTAGAGATTTGAATTTCAAAGCCATTTTCTAAATAACTGCAATAGAAAATGGCATTCAGTCGTGGTAAAGCGAGGTTCGAACCTCGAAGCTCCGATTCTTGAGTCTAATGCTGTACCGCGACCCGGAACGTGTAAATACGTATTTTAATATGTTTCATGCGAATAAATTAAACAAAGTTACTCGAGAGAGCAAAAAATAAGGGCTCTAGTATATTAGACATGTTCCAATTCACACAATCCTTGAAGTAACCAAACAGTGAACAATTTCTTATCTTATTATTTTACCAGAGTATTTGTGTTTGACTAATTTTATTATGTAAACTAATAGTGGAAGTATATATGTATGAATTTGTGACTTTTCTGTTTGTTTTAATTTATCCACTCAATAAGATAGTCTACGTATGTATTAAATGAAATTTGGCAATACAGAAGCTTTTAGTTCAGTTCCGAAGCATCTTTCAAGTTGATAAGTCGATAAGTAAGATACTTTAATTTTATTAAAGCGGAAAGGAGTGTACGGTAGAAAATTAAATAGTTTCGAAATCGTTAAACGTACTTCGATAAACGACTTTAGCTCTAATTATAAACGTTCATATTTATTAATATTTTTAGTTTCAAGTGAGTCTAAATCGAACGGAGTGATTTATAAATTGTACGACAAATATGTAGTCTTTATTTTGATAAATCACGTCTCTTGAAAAAGCTCAAGAACATTTTTTCGTGCCGAAATATTTTTAAAACTTATGTAGAAGATATTTTAAAATGCCTGTTGATTTAAATGAAACTCCTGTGCCGCCAAGAAAGGAGGATTTGGCCGGCCGGTAAGTCTTTAGAACGTATTTTTTCATTTTCTCAAAAATGACTTTATTTACATATTTTTCAAGTTTAATTTGACCAAGTGAAAAATCATTAATCATCATCATCATGCCCTTGTTCGCACCCAAATGATGTATAGACCAGTACATTAGAACACCAAATGCAGCATACCGCGATGATTACACGAAGGTACGGTGATCAGTCTTACGCTTTAGGTACAAGTCCAGGGATAGTGAATTATTTCAGTTTTAACTCAAGCTCAAAACAAACATTCCATTTTGATCCTGCCAGGAATCGAGCCCGGGCTTCAGCATAGTATGCGAAACGCCAACCACTACACTACGAGACCAATTTATCCCACATAATTTCATTTTTCAGGGTTTTTACCTGACAGTAGCCATCGAGTCAAAAACTTTTGTCCAGTGTTTTTGTTATCGCCTGGGCAGACAATCAATAAATAAGACGTTGTTTTTATTTACATAGAACGTTACAATATAAATCGTATCGTTCAAATGTGTGATTAAAAAATGTATCCCCAATGACTTTCTTGCGACAGTTTTATGACTTTTCGTACCACATTTCGATTTTATGTAGAACATTTATGACTTAAATTAAGACATTTATGTTTTTATCCGACGTTAATATATTCAGCTTAACAAAAATCTATTATCAGAGACTTGTAATTAAAAGCATAATTCATATTCACCACTAAAAGAGTTTATAATCATATTGTGATCCCGTGGCTAGTGTTGCGGACCATGTAGCCGAGGTCCGAGGTTCGAACCTCGCTCTAGCCTAACCTGGTTCTCATTTTCTAATACATAGCGAGCTAACAAATCACAACAGAGATGGAGAATACCTCGAAGAAGGGAATATAGAAGTCTAAGCATTTACAGGGCTTATGAACTGTCATTGGCCGGTACGACTCCCGAGGGGGTTAAAACCAGTATTTTGTCTACAAATATTTGGAGAAACTCAAATATTTTAGCATAGTGAATTATTTACAACTCGTTAAATATGGCCCCGAAAATTGAATAATTCTTGTAAAACATAAAAACGAGCAAATATTTCTTTAAAAAAATAAATAAATAAACGGTTGGGTAGTTTTATGCAGAGTTTTTCCATCACAGTGAATTACAGCACATAACACCCAGGCTTAAGAAAATTCACATATTATATTATATGCTTACATTTAAATTTATAACATTGTATTTTTGCCATATAATTTTAACAACACTTTTCTGATTTTATATTGTATTTCTAAAGTGTTATTTTAACAAAAGGCAAATAAATTGCCTGCTATTTATCTGCAGAAAAATTAATGAGTTTGTTAAATTTGGAAGTAAGTTTTTTTTTGTATTTTTATTGATTTAAAATATTTAAATATATATATTTAAAGTTAGTGCAACGCAATGGAAACACATTTTCGAGAAAGAAATATAAAATTCCACTTACGACTAATTTAAGCGACAAATTTGCCTATGTTTATACATCTACGTTTCCTCAACTATTTTATTTGTGGACTTTTGTGAATTAAAAGAGCTAAAATCTTTATTGATATGGGTGAGATTCATCCAGTTGAATTATTTCTCCAACTAGGCAACACCTGAAAATACTTTAAATTTTAATACTTTTTTAAACCAGCTATTTGACACGCTCAAAATATTTTGTACTTTTTCCGATTGATTTAACCAATCATTATTGAGGAAGTTCAGTGCTACGGATAATCGGATGCAAAAATGTTTTTTAACACCCGGTAAAAAAAAAAATTAATTGTACGGTTAAGTTTCTCTTAAATATACGAAGAATTCATAAAAAATAATTTAATAAAAAGTAACTACTTTAAATGACGTCACAAATTCTTCTTAATCAACGTATGATAAAGTGGTGAAATAGATAACCGGTTTCCGGGAAGCCAACCCACAAATCAGGACGACTCACTGAATAGAACTAGTGTCGTCACACGCGGAGTAAAAATTTTTTTAGCAAACTTGTAACGGAGATATACGAGTGGTCTATTAAAAGAAGAAAAAAACACTCAACTTTCTTATTTAACGGAACTATTGAAATACTGTTAAAAAACATATTCAGGTGAGACTGTTAAAGGGAATTTTACCGGATAGCATAATCCGTGAGGAGAAACATACGGGCAAAACTGTTTGTTTTAAATTCTGTTATGTCCTGCCGGTAAAACAACTTTGTGACTACACATTGATTGTAGATCACTTTGTTGATCCGGAATATAAAAAAAGAGTTTCTCACACTCACAACACTAGATTAAAAACTAAGGGCTCCCTGATCGTTCCCCGAATTACAAGTTACTTCGGAGAGCAGACATTAAACTGCGTTATTCCAAGGTTGTTCAATGATCTCCCGTAAACCATCATTAACATGAAAGATCTTCAAATGAAAAAAAAAGAACTGAAGAAATATCTTGTAATGCTTTATAGTGCGTTTTAATAAATAAAATATAAATATAGTGATAAAAATAAACCTGTCATTAAAAAATAAAATGTGTCCCACTGAAAAGTCTTTAGACTTAGCGCGTAACAAATTGTTATATGTATTTTTAATTTATTGAATAAACGCTGCTCTGCAGCACTGAAACTGAAAGAAAAACCGAATTAAAAATAAATCATTGGTACATTAATTATAATTTTTTTAAATTTCAGCGTCATCGATTTTTTTTTTAAATCGAAGACTATTTTATTAACAATCTGCTTTATGAATTTTTACATCCATTCGGAATTATGAAAGAATCTACCGAAGCTTATTTTATTTTACAATATGAGGTGGGTTGATGGTTATCAGTCAGCGCGGTGGCATAGGTTTGAGAACCTTAAATTGATTTGCCGGAATCAGTTTATGATAGACGTTCAGAATATTGCTTGTGTAATTTATGTACCTCAATACGTATTTACTTTGTAAAATATTTTTTTGAAATCTTATAAAGCAATATTAATAATAAAGAAAATGAAAAATACATGAAAAAATTCTCGCGATACTTATCGTATAGACAATTGCTACAGCTTTGTTCACAATAAAAAGAATCGCTTATGTCAAATAGAATTATTTATCTCGGAAGAAAACAAGTTCACAGTTATCTTAGATATATTACGAGATTTTTTCCTTAAATCTATTATTATATATAAAAAGATTTATTATTTTATTCAAACTGGCAGCTGTTTGTACGAAAATAGGAAAAATATTTCATTTTGTAAAAATATTTTTAGAATAATAATATTAAGTAGTTTCAACGTGGATTTGGCAGGAAACATATTCGTGATTTGAAGAATATACGATACGTTTATCAGTAAATGGAGTAGTGGTAAACGCGTAAACCTACCACGCAAGGAAGTTTGGGATTCGATTTTCGATAAAATTGACATGAAATGATCATTTATTTATTAATATACACGGCACGCAGTGCTTTTTACCTTACAATAAATACATTTTAGTTTTTTGATTTACTGAAATATTTCATTCTGAGGGCCATTTTCAACGAGTTGTAAATAACTCACTATTAAAAAAGGGAATCAAGTTGGGATTTGATCCACGGACATTTGATCTGTGAGTCCAAGTCACTAGCCACAGGACCATTACCTAATATATAGTAGAAACAAATACTTTTTGTTTGAATGACACATAAGTTTCATACAAAAACATATTTTTAAATTATTTAAAATAAAGCAAATATGTGCATGCTTTTTTAGGTAAATTCATCTAAAAAAGACGTGTCTTCAATATAATTACTATGAATTATTTCATAATTCACGGTCCCTAAGATTTAGTACCCACAACGTTAGACTTGTAATTTTATATTTTTCCATTTAGTCAGGATTAATTTCAATTACAGCTACAGATGGTAAATTTTATTTATTTATGCTTTATTAAGTTAGTTTATTACATCTTAAGAACTAAT
This sequence comes from Micrasema longulum, assembly GCF_059751315.1. Classification (NCBI taxonomy): domain Eukaryota; kingdom Metazoa; phylum Arthropoda; class Insecta; order Trichoptera; family Brachycentridae; genus Micrasema; species Micrasema longulum. Next base: position 149,340 of record NW_028277844.1, read on the forward strand.
ATAAACTTTTCATAATTTTACAATTTTTTTATTAAAATTTCTCAATAACATATTTTTTCAAATTATTTTTAAATATTTAGATTTTTTCTATTTCCTTTATTTCTCCAGGTAACTCATTGTACAGCTTCAATTCCTTGTACAATGAGTTATGAGATTCTGTTTTTCTCCTCATTGGTAATCTTATCTTTTTTTACCCCTTTAAAAAACTCCATTTAAATTTTTGTATTCTCACCGGGAATCGAACTCGGAACCTTCCGTGTGTGAGTCAAACGTCCTAATCATTACACCACTGAGGCCGCCATGTAATAAGTGACAGAGATTATTTTCAATTTTGACAAAGTTTGATTTAATCTGTGCCCTATGCACTATATGGGCGAATAAGAAAATAATACCGAAACATTGGCAGGAAGTTTGAAAAAATTACAAGATTTTTATTTAATTTATATTTAACATTATCCCTTATTTGTGCTCATCAATATATAGAGTTTTGACCGTGTATCTTAGGTATTTTGTTATACACGTGTTTAAGTCTTGGTGTGGGGTTTAGTCTTATATTTCAAGTGCCAGTTCATAGACTATGAAATACTGCGGTGTGAAGACATATTCCAAATATTTCACTTTAGCTTTACCGGGAATCGAACTCGTGACCTCAAAGCATGGTAGGCAACGCGCTAATTACTAGATTACGAGCGGGAAAATATTGAGACTCTCTCATAACGATATCATAATTAACAAGCATAGCATTATTTCATTATGACGTACTATTATATTACTCAATAATATTTCTACGTTACATAAGTATCTTATCGAAAATATAAAATAAACCTAAATGTTTAACCTCAGAAAATGTAAAAATATATTTACGTATATGTATTTACGTATATGTATTTATAAATATGTGTGTGTGTGTAGATATATATATGTTTATTTGAAAACAACTGGTTAAAAGTTCCTTATCATCACCTAACTCCTTAACCAGGCCCGATGGTTCATAGGGAACTTAATTATTAAACTAAATGCGGCATATCTCAATCATAATATGTAACCGAAAGGTAAGGTTATCAGTAAAAATGTACATTAATTTATAACATAAATAGAGAAACTTCACCGTGGAGCTAGTTTTAAAATGAGGTTATACCTAGTTACTATCAGTTTTTTCTACACTTTCAATAATTTTATAAGATTATTCCTTCAGCTGAATTTTTCGATGTACAAGCAATTTCAAGAGTATACCTAAACTAATATGAACAGTCCCATAATTGAGTAACACAGATAAAACAACAATAATTAAAAATGTTTTAGGTATGTCAAAATGTTTTCAGAAAGGCTGGATTTCATTCGAGTAATTAAAATGTATTTTTTTTACAACTTACACAAAAAAACATTTTTGTGAAGGTAATATGGAAGCCTAGGCATTTGGAGGGATTATGACCTGTCATTGGCTGGTTTCAGTAGCAACTTTATACACTGTGTAACATTTACCATTTTGCCCAGGTTTAAACATCTAGATTTCTTCGACTCTTCCATTTGTTGACTTTTTTGACGGCTTTGGGGCATTGAAAGCAGTAAATGTAAATTCAAAAATGTAAATACTTGAATCTTTTGTAAATAAAGAATTTTTCGAAAATAAATAAATTTACCGTTCATTACTGCTAAAAAAAGATTGTTTTCGCAATGTGCGGATTTGAAAAGAGGCAACAAGACCTTTAAAAGAAATCCGGGTAAGCGGGTGGAGCTTTCAATGTAGACCTTTTTTTAAGTAGAGCTGAAACATCTATCGATGTTGTAAGATTCATCCGGCTGAACCAATTAACCTACTAGACAACGCCTAAAAACCATTTTTTTTAAATTTTCATGCTTCTTCTATAAAGTGGCCACTTAAACCACCCAATGAAGGGTCATAAGCCCTGAAAATACCAAGACTTCCGTATTTCCTCCTCAAAAATGTTTTCTCTCTGTGTTGCAACAAATTGATAACAATTAATAAAATATTTATTTCATTCAATAAATAAAATATTTATTTAATGAAAAAAATCATCATCATTCCCTTTCCGCACCTAATGGTGCATAGGACGCTGCATTGGTACACCAATTGCAGCGTATCTTGATCATATTTGTTTCATGAAGGTAAGATGATCAGTCTTACGCTTCTCTTACCTGACTGGTCAGGTACTATGAAATGTTCCAGTGTGAAAACACACCTTAAAATAAATATTTTATATCAACCATATCGAGAATCGAACCCGAGACCACTTGCATGGTAGGCAAACACACTGACCATTACACCACGAGGCCGAATGAAAAAAAAAAATTCTAAAATAATAAAAATATATGTATATATACAAATGTTAACGAAAAGCAGACTGTATAGCGTGAAAACTAATTTCATTCAGGTTTGTAAAAGGTTGAAAATATTTGAATCGAGGACAGGAGCACGGAAATGGACAAACCTTTGATTTTATGAGTGTTCTTTTATTTTGGACACTGGATGCTGAAAGTTCACTATGAATTGTGATATTAAACGATTTATTATAATAACTTTCGCAACGACGCGCGACGATTCCAAGAATTATTATGCAATGAAAATCGAGTTTATTGTGCCTTTTTTTATTTTTCATCTCTAAAAACATCCGAGAACATGTATCTGTCATCAAGGCAGCTCTTTTGTTAGGCTTACCTGAGGCATTTATTTTATTTATTTATACATACATTTCATATTTTACAAAATGGCACAAAAACCACTCTAAATTCTGCTTGCACTAGGGGTGGGCTCAGAGTAGGCAAGTTAGAAATGTTAGTATGATCAATGTTACAATCGGTTCCTATATGGACAAATGCTTGTTCTAAGAAACCGATTTGTTGCGGCAAATATGGTCTTCGAAAATGTTTCCCATAAATAAAAATAATAGAGAAGAAATAAAAAAACGGTTATAGCCCAAAAGAGAAAAATTATTTATACAGTTTACCTTAATGTAAAAATATATACACGGCTGATTAGAAAAGGGGTGCAAAGCTTTAAGGCAAAGATAGTAAAGACAATTTAGAACCATTTAAGCCACGGTTTTCTTAGATGAAGTTTTACCAATTTTTTAAACCTAATTTCTATGGGCCGAGTATGGCCAAATTGAATGATTAAATTAATTCATTTTTCTTTCGACAATTTAACATTTCTCCCTCAAATTAGTTTAAAGGTATTAATTTCAATAATTTGTAAGATTTCCGCGTAAATGATGCATCAAACGAAAGATCGATTATAAAGCATGTTTCCAAAAAGATTTGAATAAAAAAAGCTCCGTTCATTTCTTTTAAAATAAAGTTTAAAAAAAGTATTATGAATTTATTTTTTTATGAACTTTAAATGTCTGTAAAAAAAATGTCAAATGACAGAGGCCTAAAACATGTTTTGCTTGATTGCTTACACATTATTTTAATTAAATAAACCAAAATATATTGGTTTATTATTCGATTTGGCCAAAAATAAGCCGTTTATTTGAAATTTTCGATATTTTCGAAAAATCGTAATAATTAGGTTTAAAAAATTGGTTAGACTTTGTCTAAGACAACCATGGCTTAAATAATCTAAATTTTTGATACTATCTTCGCCTTAAAACTTTGCATCCATCTTCTAATCACTTATCCGTCAGCGTATTTGCCTACCATGCTAGAGGTCTAGGGTTCGATTCCAGACAGGGTCAATATGAAATTTCACACTTTAATATATCGTAGTCTCTGGGCTGGTACCTGAAGTGTAAGGCTGATTCAAATTTCTTTTTGATTGTAAGTTATAACACGTGCTACAACCTTTTCACATTGTAATTAGTAAAGTAGACTTCAAATCACAATAAATAAACATAAAATGCAAACGTCTGCTCTTGGACGGGTGTGCAGTGAAGGAAGAATTTCATTTATCATAAAATACCACCGCAAGTCTTTCTAAATGTGCCTCTAGCAGAAAAAAATCCAAAACCTGAAAGTACCTACAAAGCAAAGAAAATTCGAGAGCACAACATCTGTTATGAAATAAGTACTTCTTCATTTCATTCTTTAGCATTAAGAGAAAATGTAGTCTAACTTTTCTTTATACAAACAAGAGCAACTTTTTGTTACGTTCAAATACCTATTCAAATCGAAATTTTCAGCCACCGGGTTTCCTTTTAACGAAATACTCATTAATTTTTCGAATTTTCTAGACCTGAATAAAAAATAAAACAGTAATTAAACATCTGTTGAAAACATGAAAATAACATCTAAGTAGGCATTTTTGTAAAAACGTTTGAGAAAGTATAGCTCTTTTTGTAGTTGTTTTTTTTGTAAAGTAAAATATCTGACTCATTTTCTGATGTAGGTGAGATTACGTCGAGTTATTTCACCTGATAGGAAACGCCTCCAAACATTTTTAATTTTTAAATATCTGTTCAATTAAATGAAAATTATTTTAA